>NC_057798.1:545488968-545624052 GCF_018294505.1 Triticum aestivum
CTCCCTCCTCTCCGGTGAGGCAAAAAATCCCCTCCTCTCCGGTGAGCTCCTCCTCCCTCCTCTCCGGTGAGCTCCTCCTCCCTCCTCTCCGGTGAGCTCCTCCTCCCTCCTCTCCAGCGACCTCCTCGTCCTCCTCTCCGGCGAACTCCTCTCCGGCAAAAGACCATGGCAACAAGATCCAAAAACAGGAACAAAATTTGAGAATATTGTTGTGCCAAAAAACAAGCAAAAAAACGAGCAAAAAATGGGCAAAAAATCACGATCCAGATCTAGATTCAAAATGGCGCATCACTAATGACGCATCACAGGAAAGTGCGCCATTAGTATGCCGCGGTAACTAATGGCGCATCCAGTTGTGGTGCGCCATTAGTATCCAAAGCACCTGGCCCCTGGGAGGCATACTAATGGCGCACCGTGGCCTACACTAATGGCGCACCAGTGGTGCGCATTAGTATACCAGATACTAATGGCGCACCACTGGTGCGCCATTAGTAAAAAATACTAATGGCGTGCTAGTAATGGCGCACAGGTGATGCGCCATTAATGGCCAAATTAGGTGCGCCATTAGTAGAGGTTTTTCTAGTAGTGACAGCCACCTCCTCGTATGATATATATATGGTGGACACTCCAAAAGAAACCAATGGCGATGGGGCAATGGAGGATAACCCCTCAAGGAAGAAAGCAAAGCCTGGGCGACATCGGCACCACTCCAAGCCCCGCAACAGCAATACCGGCACAGGAGACGAAAACAATCCGGATCGTGCCGAAGATGAATACAACCCCAATCAGCCTGCCTTCGAGCAGGCCGAACAGGAAGACGGGCAGGTAAGCCCAGATGAATAGGCGACGGACGGATACACGGAGGAGGACAACTACATGCCCCCCTCCGAAGATGAGATTAGCCTTGGCGACGACGAATTCAGTGTGCCTGAGGACCCCGTAGAGCAGGAGCGCTTTAAGCGTCGGCTTATGGCCACTGCAAGGAGCCTGAAAAAGAAGCAGCAACAGCTACAAGCTGATCAAGATCTGCTCACACACAGATGGACTGAAGTCCTGGCAGCCGAGGAATATGGACTCAAGTGCCACACCAAAGGTTATCCAAAGCACAAGTGGCTACCTCAACTCGAGGAGGAGCCTATACTACCAGCACAGGACGAGGCTGACCGGCCACCTCGTGGCCGGCATAAAACAGTGTATCGTCCCGAATACCAGCCCGCACCCCCACGCTAATACACTACGGCTCGGGGCAATAGGCAGGACCTGCGAGACATACTGGAAAACAAGGGAGGAAAGCCAAGATCGATCTACGGATCACGGGGGCATGCCCCAACACGTGACAATGATCGCCACGCCGGATGCACTATCAACAAGTCCGGCTGGGCCGAACATAGCCAACCAGACTCATTCGAACTGCGTAGCCACATAGCCCGGCATAGAGGTGCCGCACGCCCCCTTTGCTTCACTGACGAAGTGATGGATCATGAATTCCTAGAAGGGTTTTAACCCATAAACATCGAATCATACGATGGCACCACAAACCCCGAAGTATGGATCGAAGATTTCCTTCTCCACATTCATATGGCCCGCGGTGACGATCTATATGCCATCATGTATCTTCCCCTTAAGCGCAAAGGACCGGCCCGTCACTGGCTAAATAGCCTACCGGCAAATTCCATTGGCAGTTGGGAAAACCAGGAGGACGCATTCCTTGACAACTTCCAGGGCACGTACGTGCGACCATCGGATGCGGATGACTTGAGTCACATTACCCAATTGCCCGGAGAGTCAGCTACAAAATTCTGGACTTGGTTCCTAACTAAAAAGAACCAAATTGTCGACTGTCCGGATGCCGAAGCCCTGGCGACCTTTAAGCATAATATCCGCGACGAGTGGCTCGCCCGACACCTCGGCCAGGAAAAACCGAAGTCCATGGCGGCCCTCACGACACTCATGACCCGCTTTTGCGCGGGTGAGGACAGCTGGGTGGCTCGCAGTAGCATCACGCCAATAAACTCTGGCACTTTAGATGTCCGCGACAATAACGGCAAGCCACGGTACAACAGACATAAGCGTCGGAACAATGGCGACAACACTGAAGACACGACAGTCAACGCCGGATTCAGTGGCTCAAAATCCGGTCAGCGGAAAAAGGCGTTCAAAAGAAACAATCAGGGATCGTCCAGTCTGGACTGCATACCTGATCGCTCGTGCCAATTTCACGGTACCCCGGATAAGCCAGCAAACCACACTAATAGAGACTACTGGGTGTTCAAACATGTCGGTAAAATAAATGCCGAGAACAAGGACAAGTGGCTGCATAGCAACGATGACGAGGAGCCCCGGCGTCCGAACACGGGGGGACAGAAGAAATTTCCTCCCTGGGTGAAAACAGTCAATATGATCTACGCCACCCACATTCCCAAACGGGAATGAAAGCGAGCACTAAGGGACGTTTACGCGATGGAGCCAGTCGCCCCAAAGTTCAACCCATGGTCAGCCTGTCCGATCACTTTTGATCGTAGGGATCACCCTACCAGCATCCGTCACGGCGGTTCAGCCGCATTGGTCTTAGACCCAATCATCGACGGATTCCACCTCACGCGAGTCCTTATGGACGGCGGTAGCAGCCTGAACCTGCTTTATCAGGACACAGTGCGCAAAATGGGCATAGACCCTTCAAGGATCAAGCCCACCAAAACCACCTTCAAAGGTGTAATTCCAGGAGTAGAGGCCCGTTGCACGGGCTCCATAACACTGGAAGTGGTCTTCGGATCTCCGGATAACTTCTGAAGCAAGGAGTTAATCTTCGATATCGTCCCTTTCCGTAGTGGTTATCATGCATTGCTTGGACAAACCGCATTCGCTCGATTTAATGCGGTACCACACTATGCGTACCTCAGCTCAAGATGCCAGGACCTCGCAGGGTCATAACAGTCAACAGAAACACGGACCGCTCTCTCCGTACATAAGAGCATACTGCAGCCCTCGCGGCAGAAGTACAAAGCAGCCTTCTCTGGTAAACCACCAATCCGGCGACAACAACCCCGAACACCGTCAAGCGAGTCTAGAGTACCCTGCAACAGGATTGCCAGGCATGCCAAGAGCACGACTTGCAGTCCGGCCTCCGCCCCAGCCCCATTCAGGCAGCATTCGTGCCACGCGTACACAATTACGCACTCAAAATACCATGGGCATAGGCGGAGGCGCAATAGTGATGCGGTCAACAGTGTGGTTCAGCCGCAACATACTTCAATAACCCCCTTTATCTTTCAGGACCCTGCTTTCGGGCAGCCTCTTCAGAGAGCCAGATCATCAGACTTATCACAGGAGGGAAAACCAAGGAGGCAAAAGGATTTGCGCACAAAGGGAAGGCCCAGGTGGTATGATCGTTATACCTGTTTTATATACCTACATGCGGCCCGCCCTTGGATAGGACATGTCAAATAGTCCTCTTTACTTCTGCTCAACGCATTAATTGTAAATATACTCTTGGACATATTATTTATCAATGGGAGATACTATATAGCGTCAGCTTATTATTCCTATCTTCACTTTTTCCTAAAAATGTTTATTTAATATTGAATTTGTACACTTTGGTACAATCAGTTTGCCAGGGGCTTCTCATGGCGCCCCTTAATACGGCAAGAGAAGTCCGAACACTTTCAACAGTACGGCACCCTGAACTTATAGCATTATATGCATCAGCTCCGAATCATGTCTTGGGTCAATAGTTGGGTTTGCCCGACTCCCTTGTTTTGGTACCTTACGTTCCGTTATGTCGGCTAAGGTAGCGCAGGGAGAACTACTGCAATTGTGTCCGGGTTCTCCCGGACGAGCACTTCAGTAGAGAAAGCCGAAAACTGACTGTCATGATGCGGCGAGAGCTGGTCGCTGTTCGAGAGGTCTTAAAATCCTTAAAGGTTTTTTCCGCTTTAGGCGAGGAATCGGCCTCGTCCGATTTAGGCGTGTATAGCGCCCCAATTCGGCTTTCCGAATTCTAGGGCCTTCGCCGCGATTTAAAATTGTAGACTTCTATGGCTAAGTGAGAGTTATAAAGCCGCATCGTCCGATTGCCTTGTTCGCTGCGCCAAACACCTCCCTTAGGGACCAAACATTTGGATAAAGAGTGTTCGGATTTTTTTCCACGAACACCCCAGTGCTAGTTAAATGGGGGCGGAAGCCGACGACTGGCCTACTTTCAGAATTTTATAAACAGCCGCACAGAAGGTAATATTTTAAATCAACAAAGCGCTATATAGTGCAAACAAGTTCGTTTTCATATTACAAAGACGACATGAGTACATTCACTCAAAGATTGTATCCTTGGTACATTCATCGGCCACGAGATGAGCGCCTTAAATCACGCCATCATAATATTTCTCGGGGTAGCGATGCGCCTTGCCCTCCGGCGGTCCATCCTTCACCAGCTTCTCTGCATCCAGCTTGGCCCAATGCATCTTCGCATGGGCAAAGGCCCGGCGGGCACCCTCAATGCGAACAGATCGCTTGATAACTTCAAGCCGCGGATAGGCATTTACCATCCGCTTTATAAGCCCGAAGTAGCTGGCGGGCAGGGGCTCACCAGGCCACATTCGGACTATGTAGTCCTTCATGGCCACTTCGGCCGCCCTGTGGAGTTCAACCAATTGCTTCACTTGGTCACTCAAAGGCATCGGGTGTTCAGCTCTAGCATACTGGGACCAGAACAGCTTCTCCGTCGAGCTCCCCTCTTCAGCACGGTAGAACTCCGTGGCATCCGATGCGCTGCGTGGCAGATCTACGAATGCCCCTGGCGAGCTCCGAATTCGGGTAAGTAAAGGAAATGTCTCCTCCACATGCTTGCTTTGCATAATAAATGCCTTACCCGCCGCTACCTTCTTGGCCGTCTAGATTTCCTGCTGGGCCTTTTGGGCTTCGGCCTTGGCGTCTTTCGTGCTCAAAAGGGGCTTCGCAAGCTCAGACTCTTTTGTCTTGAAGTCACGCTCCAAGGACTCAAACTTCTTGCCGAGCTCCTGGAGCTCTTGCTGCACCTCGCCCACCCTAGCATCTTGCTTCTCATGCTCAATGCGCTCCGCGGCCGCCTTGTCTTCGGCCTCAGATAGCGCTTGCTTTAGGGCCGCCACTTTGGTCGTGGCCCCTATTACAAAATCATGATGCTTTTTGGTAGCGTCATCAATTTTTCTCCTCTATATGATACGTGAACGGGGTATCACTCACCTTTGTTCTCTTCGAGCTACCTCTTTGTGAGGCTGAGCTCCTTTTCAGCCTGCTCAAGGTCCCGTTTGAGTTCGGTGACCTCGGCTGTGCGGGTAGCAGCAGCAAGCAGCACTGCCTGCTTATTCACATAGACACCTAGCTACTATTAGACTCCTGCGGTTTAAAGTTGACCCTCCGTTTGGCTTTTCTTTCTGAATAGCAAACAGAGTATCAGGGGCTATTTTCTATCGGGTGATAATTTCACACACTTTTGATTACTTACCTCAAAGCCTGTCAGGAGGCTGGTGCAGGCTCCGGTTAATCTGTTTTTGGCGGACCTAACCTTCTGAATCACCGCACTCATAAGAGTACGGTGCTCTTCATCCATGGAAGCGCCGTGAAGCACTTCCAACAGACTATCCGACGCCTCTAGTGCAACGGAATTCATCGGCACGGCCGGCTCGCCCTCCTTAGCGAGGGGCTGCCTACCCGAATCCGGAACCTTTGGAGGTTCCGGCACAGTTTCCGGCTAGGAGCCCGACTTGCTGCGGCTCTCATCAGCATAAGCTGTGGGGATCTTACTCCACTTGTGCCGGCGTCTGGAATCTCGCCTTGGGACGTCTCCAGATCCGCCTCCCCCTACTTTGGTACCCTTTGGGACCACACCTCCGTTTCATCTGCAGGCCGAGGAGAGGTGGCCGTCGGGAGTGAATTCATCGCCGAATCGCTCAAAGACCCATCCGAAGAGGATACCTCGGGATGGGCCCTAGCTGGACTGCATATACGTGTCCTGCTTAATAACAAACTATGAAGCTAAGTCGCACTAAAGTACAACAGAGTGAGGATACTTACGATCTTACTAGGGGCTTGCCCCTGGGCAGCCACTCCTCCTCGCTGTAGGCGGCTGTGGTGGAGTGATCCGGAAGGGACGCCTTTCCCTTCTTCGGCGTCCTAGCCTCCCCCTATGGGGCGGCTTTCCTTTTCTTCTCCTCGCCAGTGCGGGGACACGGAATTTCCTCATATTTCCCCCCACCTCCGCGGGAGGAATCTACCTCGTCGTCCTCGGACGACGAGTCTATGACGGCCTTGCGTTGGGGACCTTTCCTAGTCCCCTGGGCCGCCCCCTTAGGCCCTTCGGCCTCCCCAGATCGGCAGCACTTTCCTTTTCCTCCTCCCCTTCTGGGAGGAGTGTGCCTCATCGTCTTCGGATGAGGCATCCGGTATGATCTTACGCCGGAGACCCTTCCTGGTCCCTAGGGCCTTCTTTTCAGCCTTCTTTTCCGGCACCTTGTAAGGCGTCGGGACTAGCATCTCCGTCAGGAGAGCGGTTGTTGGACCTTCTGGCGGTGGAGCCAGACAGTCGATCTGCTCTGCCATCACCATGTAATCCTGATTAAACACACACGATGACTTAAAATCCTCCCATGAGTATGCTGAGAAAGCTACATCTGGTGATGGTCAGAAAACTCACCGGATGGGGGAGCCGCGTGACGTGGAGTCCGCGGTCCTCGGATGTGGGAGGAGGTATTTTGGAGGCCTTGAATAGCACCTTCCATGCGTCCTTGTGCGTCGTGCCGTAAAGCTCTTGAAGTGTCTGGTGTTCGGCCGGATTGAACTCCCACAGATTGAATGCCCGTCTTTGGCATGGAAGGATGCGGCGGACGAGCATGACCTGGACCACATTGACAAGCTTGATCTTCTTGTCCATCATATTTTTGATGCAGTTCTGAAGTCCGGTCAACTCCGCAGGTTCGCCCCAGGCCAGGCCCTTCTTTTTGCAGGAAGTGAGCTGCGAATTCAGGATCGGAATTCGGGGGCCGCTGCCCAGTTGGCGTCGTGCGGCTCGGTGATGTAGAAACACCTAGATTGCCACCCTTTCACGGTCTCTGCGAAGGAACCGTCAAGCCAGGTAATATTGGGCATCCTGCCCACCATGGCGCCTCTACACTCCGCCTGCTGGCCGATCATGATCTTCGGGTTCACACAGAAGATTCATAGCCACAAGCCGAAGTGGGGCTTGATGCGGAGGAAGGCCTCGCACATGACGATAAACACCAAGATGTTGAGGACGAAATTTGGGGCTAGATCATGGAAGTCCAGCCCATAGTAAAACATGAGCCCGCAGACAAAGCGGTGAAGTGGAAATCCCAGTCCACGGACGAAGTGGGCGAGGAACACAACCCTCTCGTGGGGTCCCGGAGTTGGAATGACCTTCCCTGCATCCGGCAGCCGGTGCGCGATATCTACGACCAAGTATCTGGCCGGCCAGAACTTCGTAATATGCTCCTCCTTGACGGTGGAGGCCACCCACTTGCCTCCTGCTCCGGACATGTTTGCCTGTGCAGAGAAGGTGTGAACTAGGGCGCTGGAGATCAAGGGTGCGAGAATGGATAAGCGAAGGAGGAAGAAGGCGTGGGTAAAAATGGGGAATCCTTATCCCTTTATAGAGGCGACGAAAATGGTGCACCTCCCCACTTGCCCATTGAAAATCGCTTATTTCCCAAGCGCCACAATTGATGTCGTGGTTGGGTTACCCATACCCGTATTGATGAGAATCCCGTGATAAGGGGACATGATCTCTGCTTCGACAAGACGTGCCGAGGAAACCGCCTCGATATGTGTGGAAGCTGGCTATGGGAAGACGGTTCAATAACGACTCGACCATGGTGTCGTGTAACTTTATCTAAAGTTGCCAGCAGATTATATTTGTGGAATATGGTTCTCTCTACGGTGGTATGTGAAAGTCGTCTTGCAGAGCCGGACATGATTTAAGTATTTGGGGTTACTTTGGAGTATTCGGAGATGGAACCCGCCTTGCAATGCCGAAGACAATCTACGCACCAGACTCATCGTCATTGAAGCCTGGTTCAGGGGCTACTCAGGGAGTCCTGGATTAGGGGGTATCCAGACAGCCGGACTATATACTTTGGCCGGACTGTTGGACCGTGAAGATACAAGACTAATGACTTCGTACTGAGTCCGGATGGGACTCTCCTTTGCGTGGAATACAAGCTTGGCTATCCGGATATTAGATTTCCTTCTTTGTAACCGACTCTGTGTAAACCCTAGCCCCCTCCGGTGTCTATATAAACTGGAGGGTTTGGTCCTTAAAAGGACAATCATAATCATCATAGGCTAGCTTCTAGGGTTTAGCCTCTACAATCTCGTGGTAGATCAACTCTTGTAATACTCATATCATCAAGATCAATCAAGCAGGAAGTAGGGTTTTACCTCCACCGAGAGGGCCCGAACCTGGGTAAAACATCGTGTCCCTTGCTTCCTGTTACCATTAGCCTTAGACGCACAGATCGGGACCCCCTACCCGAGATCCGCCGGTCTTGACACCAACAGTGGGTCCCCAGACTTGCCTGCCTGCGGCCCGCAACGTGGCTCCACCAGTGGCCCAGTACAGCCCGTCTTCACCAACCAACACTCAAGACCCTCGCGAGGGGCCAAGCCTCGCGGGGCGGACGACACAAGGCCTCCTTAGGGGCGGCCTCACCAGGCAGGGTCGCGAGGAGGCAGACAGATAAAGGCAAAGGGTACCTCGCGAGGTTCCCGTGATGCAAGGCATGATGACCAATGCCAGGTGGGCGCCAGCGCGCAGTGTCCTCGTTTCCTCTTTGGTGCTAAGGGGGCAAGCGGAGGCGCGGAGTACGGAGGCATCAGGCAAAGGTTTCCATATTGGTGCAACAAGACCAAGACCAGCAAGACGGCAGGACGGAGGTTATCGTGGAGCCCAAGACGGCGTCATCACCAGCACCTTTGACAAGCGAAGACCACCTTTAGTCAGGTAGCTTGTACTAGATGTCCCCTTTCGAATTGGCCGTTGTTGGATCCCTTCCCACTCATTATTTGGGAAGAGGGCCAGGGCCTCTATAAATAGGACTAGCCACCACAGAAGAGAGGATGGATCAATTCCTCCCCGAGCAACACACCAGCTCAAGAACACCTCTCCTCGCGAGGCTGTTCTTCCTTTGTACTGTTCATCCTCATCCCAAGAGGCAATCCACCACCACCACACAGGAGTGGGGTATTACACCACAACGGTGGCCTGAACCTGTATAAATCTTGTGTCTCTCGTGCTGTGAGTTCATCTAGCTAAGCTTAGGGATCACGGCGAGCCTGAGAGCAAGATTCGGTAGGGGGAAATCTTCGTGCGCACCCCAGTGTTTGAACCTCAAGGGTTTTGCTGGAACCCGATATCCGACATTTGGCGCGCCAGGTAGGGGTGCACCGAAGTCTTCCATCCGCTGATCCGCGTCCCATCGCTTCGTCGCATCCATGTCTGACGCCCGCCGAGCCTGCGCCGAGCGCCGGTCTGCTCTCGCCGCTCGCGTCGCCAAGACGGCTTCTGTCGGCGGGCCTCCCTATCATTCTCCGTCGCCTACCGCCAATGCCGCCTCCGGCCCGGCGGGGAAAGAGCAGCTAGCGTCCTTGTTGCACCCCTCGGTGCGGCAGGACGGCCGCACCGCTACTCCGTCACTGACCCCGGCCGTTTCGTCGTCCCACGCTCGTCACGCCCCCATAGACGCGCAGGACGTGCTGCTCCTAGCACGTGAGCTCCTGCACTACCGCTCCGTCGAAGACCTCTACAAAGAATGGCTCGCTTGCATCACCGAGCTCATCAGTGCTGCAGGGGGCTCTCCCACGCCGTCCCTCTCGCTGCCTCGCCCTCCCCCAGGTATGGGGGACGCGGCTCATGGAGCGCCTCCACCGCCTCCACCCCAAGACGGCGCCCTGGCACCAAGGCGCGCGGCTCCCGGATGTGACCCACCATGTCTGGCGCCCGCGCGAGAAGAAGGAAGTTGTCAAGAAGTCCCTCGGCCTCAAGAAGGCGCCCCGTGCTCCTCGCACCGGCGCGACAAGACCACGTGCTGCCTCTGGCAGCGGTGCACGGGTACCATCGAGAGCAAGCTCCGCATCAGCAAAGGGCCCCTGTGACCATAGCAGGTTGCCGTGCCTTCACCCCCGAGATGCGTAGCATCGCCTGGCTGGGCAAGTTCAAGCCAGACCTTCCTCCTCGCTATGATGGTACCCCCGACCCTGTGGAGTTCTTGCAGCTCTACGAGCTGAGCATCGAGGCAGCCAATGGAGACGATAAGGTCATGGCGAACTGGTTTCCCATGGAGCTCAAGGACGGTGCCCGCTCGTGGATCCTGAACCTGCCTCGGCTTGATCTCCTCCTAGGACGAGATGCGCAGCCGCTTCATCGTCAACTTCCAGGGCACTCGCGGCTGCCCCCCGGCCGCGGGTGACCTGCGCCGCATCATGCAACAGCCTGGGGAGACCTTGCAGAAATACATCTAGCGCTTCAACAGCGTCTGCCTCAAGATCCCCAAGGTGACGGGAAAGGCCATCATCTCGGTGTTCTCTGATGGCGCCCGTGACGTCAAGATGAAGGAGGAGCTCGCCATCCACGAGGATTTGTGCACTTCCCTGGAGCTGTTCAACCTGGCGACCAAGTGTGCAAGAGCTGAGGAGGAACGCCTCTCCCTCCTCGAGCTCCCTATTGCCGACCCGGAAGAAAAGAAGACCAAGGCCAAGGACATGAAGCGTAAGGGAGTAGCCGTGCTCGCGGCAGAGCCAGACACGAACCGGAGTCTTCCAAGGGCAGCCGACCGTTCTGCGCCTACCACAACCTCCACACCCACAACACCAGCGATTGCCAGGAGCTCAGGGCCGTTCGAGAAGGACGCTTTGGTCGACGCCCCGAGCGCAACGACCGGGGCTACGACCGAGGAGGAGGACGTGGCGGAGGACGATGGGATGACCGTGTGGAGGACCTTGAAGTATGTCTAGAGGGGGGTGATTGTACTACTTGACCAATTAAAAGTTTGGCAGATTTTAGCTATCTTCGGACAAGTCAAGCAATCATCACACAAATCAAGCAAGATGCAAAGAGTATATGGGCAATGGAAATTAAAGCATGCAACTTGCAAGAAAGTAAAGGAAAGGGTTTGGAGGATTCAAACGCAATTGGAGACATGGATGTTTTTGGCGTGGTTCCGATAGGTGGTGCTATCGTACATCCACGTTGATGGAGACTACAACCCACGAAGGGTAACGGTTGCGCGAGTCCACGGAGGGCTCCACCCATGAAGGGTCCACGAAGAAGAAACCTTGTCTATCCCACCATAGCCGTCACCCACGAAGGACTTGCCTCACTAGCGGTAGATCTTCACGAAGTAGGCGTTCTCCTTGCCCTTACAAACTCCTTGGTTCAACTACACAATCTTGTCGGAGGCTCCCAAGTGACACCTAGCCAATCTAGGAGACACCACTCTCTAAGAAGTAACAAATGGTGCGTTGATGATGAACTCCTTGCTCTTGTGCTTCAAATGATAGTCTCCACAACAATCAACTCTCTCTCATAAGATTTGGATCTGGTGGAAAGAGGGTTTGAGTGGAAAGCAACTTGGGGAAGGCTAGAGATCAAGATTCATATGGTAGGAATGGAATATCTTGGCCTCAACACATGAGTAGATGGTTCTCTCTCAGAAATGGTAAGTTTGAAGTGTAGGTTTAGTCTGATGGCTCTCTCCACGAATGAAGAGGAGGTGGAGGGGTATATATAGCCTCCACACAAAATCTAACCATTACACACAATTTACCAAACTCGGTGGGACCGATTCAACAGACTCGGTCGGACCGATTTAGTAAACCTAGTGACCGTTAGTGATTTTCGGTGGGACTGACATGCAACTCGGTGAGACCGATTCGGTTAGGGTTAGGGCATAACGTAATCTCGGTAAGACCGATTACACAAAGTCGGTGAGACCGATTTTGGTAATAAGCTTTCCAGAGAGTTGGTCAGGTAAACTCGGTGGGACCGATTTTCTCTTTTCGGTGAGACCGAAATGTTACAAAAGGGAAACAGAGAGTTTACATTGCAATCTCGGTGGGACCGATCGCTCACTTTGGTTTGACCAAAACGTTACGAAGGGAAACAGAGAGATTACAATCCCATCTCGGTGAGACCGAGATCCATATCGGTAGGACCGATATGCCTAGGGTTTGTGGAAGTGGCTATGACATTTGAAATCGGTGGCGCCGGGTTGGAAGAATCGGTGTGACCGATTTTGGCTCTAGGTTTAGGTCATTTGTGGATTGAGAGAAAGTAGCTGAGTGTTCTGGAGCATATCACTAAGCACATGAAGCAAGAGGCTCATTAAGCCACACCTCATCCCTCCTTGATAGTATTGGCTTTTCCTATAGACTCAATGTGATCTTGGATCACTAAAATATAAAATAAGGAGTCTTGAGCTTTTGAGCTTGAGCCAATCCTTTGTCCTTAGTATTTTGAGGGATCCACTTTCGTCATCCATGCCATGCCATTCATTGAGCTTTCCTGAAATAATAGTCTTGGAATAGCATTAGCTCAATGAGCTATATGTTGTTATGAATTACCAAAACCACCTAGGGATAGTTGCACTTTCAATCTCCCCCTTTTTGGTAATTGATGACAACATATAGATCAAAGCTTCGACAAATGATAATAAGATTAAAAAACATCGTCGCTTTGAGAAGTATGTAATAAGCAAGAGCTCCCCCTAAATTTGTGCATAGTTTAAGATTTGCTTTGGACTGCAAATGCACAAGGAGTTAGGCTCATGGGTTACTCTTCCATGTCACATACATCTTGGTGGAGCGCTCAAAATGATAAAAATTGAATATATGCACTCATCACCAAGAAAAGTGAATGATCACATAGGATAGATAAGATAATATCATCAAACTTGCATAAGTGTAGCTTATGATCAAACACATGATCATAAATGTCTCACAAGAATAGCATAGTATCTCAAGCAATCAAAAGCAAACAAAGTTTGAACCACCAAAGCAAGAGAGAACAAAAGCAACACTCTCTCTCTCTCTCGAAGCCTATGATCTATACATTTTTCTCCCCCTTTGGCAACAAGTTACCAAAAAGTTCATAGAAAATGCATAGTGCTAGATCGACTCTCAGGCTTGATCTTCAGTTGGTGGTGTAGAGATGGCTCCTAGGACGAAGGCTTCAGTTGATGTAGAGGGCGCTGGAGTTGATGCTGGAGCTGGTTGCACTGGAGCTGTAGGAGCTGTAGCTGGTGCAGATGATGTGGCTCTAGTGTCTGGCACTGGCACTGTAGCTGACCTTTGAGCTCTAGGCACTCTGGCAAATGCATTAGTAGTAGTCTTGCCCTTCCTCTCCTGCATGTCATCCTGCAGCTGCTCCACAACTGATTGAATCTTAGTTACTTTGACATCTATTTCATAGAATTTTTGTTCCATGATTCTTTCCAGGCTCTCCTGATTTTGAGTGAGGGTGGCCAATCCCTTCTCAATCCTCAGAGATGATGCTAGCAAGTAACCAAGCTGCTCCTGCTTGTTCTTCAAGAAATACTCAGATGCCTCCTCTTGAGTTGGCATTTTGGTAGCCTTCTCCTTCCTTGCCTTCTCCTTCTTCTCTTGAGGTTGAACTGATGATGGATCATCCTCATTCATGACAACCTCATTGTCCTCAAAATCTGGATAAAGTGGAAAATGTTCCTTATCCAATAGATATTTGCCTGTGCCCGTCTTTGAGTTAATCAACTCCTGAATCTGAGGGGCATATCCTCAACTCCTCTTATGATCTGCTGCAGTCCTCTTAATGGTTTCAACTATAAGGCTCATGACCTTGAATTTCTGTGGCACGTCAAATAAATGCAACATATTGATTGCATGCCCTCTGATCAGTGGTCACCTGACTTAGGCAATAGTGTGTGCCTTAGGATCCAATTGATTGTAGGCAGCCCTGACAGAAGAAAGTGGACTGATCCAAAAGAGAAAGTCTCTAGAGCTTTGTCTGGGATCTCCTTGTACATATGTGCCATGGTATTGTGTCCCATTTTCTTCTTGGCATATATATCCAGGTCATCATCATTTTCCTTTGGGGCATTTATCAGTTTTGCCCACTCCTCAATAGTTGACTGATACCTTGTACCTTCAGACATCCAAACTATCCTCCCATCTGGATAGAAGTGTGTTGTGGAGTAGAATTGCATGATAAGTTCATCATTCCAGTTTGTGAGCTTTTGCCCAACAAAATCTGCAACTCCACAAGCAACAAAACTGTCTTGCACTCCAGGATAGTGCTCTTCATTTTCCTTCATGTAGGTCCAGTCGACCCACCTCATATCACACACAATGGGCTTCTTGTCCAATAAGATTGTCTCATAGAAGTCCTGTTGTTCCTTTGTATCGAACATGTAATCAATAGTAGTTCTTCTCCTTGTGGCATATGGATCTGCCATCCTCCATAGCCTCAACCCTGAATCTTTTCTGATGTTCATGTCCTCAGCCACAGGATGGGCATCATTATGATCTGGTATCTTGGGCTTGAGCTTCCTCAAAACTTGTCCTTCTTCATCTTCCTCCTCAGCAACCTTAGGCACTGGGGCCTTGTTCTTTTCAGCAGCTGGAATACTCCTGGTATTCCTCTTTGGTGCAGACCTGGCCTTGGGGGCAGCTTTGGGTGCTTCCTTGGGCTTAGATGTTGCAGCCCCTGATCTAATAGCATCACCCATAGGCTTTGGTGCCTTGGGTGCTGGTGCAGCAAGCTCTTCTTATTCTTCCATCATGGAAGGTTGACCAACAACTCTGGCCATGGTCTTCTTGACCCTTTCCTTCCTTTTCTTTCCTTCAGCAGCAGCTGGCTCTTTGGGATCAGGCTTCTTAGGTATTTGAGTTGAGACTCTGGCTTTGGACATTGGTTGTCTTCCTGCAGGCCTTTTAATCTTCATGCCTGTCCTAGTACTATGTGCTAAGCCATACTCCTTTTTGAGTACTGCTTTCTTGGAGGTAGCCTCATCTTCTTTAGCTCTGTAATCCTCATCTTCGGAGTCTGAGGTTCTCTTCTTCCTTTTCCTGGTAGCAGCCTTAGGCAGGTTGCTAGGAGTGCTTCTACTGCCTTCATTTGAAGTGCTGGAGGGACTAGTGCCCTCACTCATGTGCATCTGCCCTTCTGACCTGTTCTGACTGTCACTCTGGTCTCACATGCTGCAAACACTGACTGCTGACCCGTGAAGAGTTATAGATGAGATAGAGTGGATGAGCATCACAAAATGCAGAGATTTTTGCAAACGAATGATTCAAAGATTCAGTTTTAATTTTCCACAGAAAGCATTTCGGATCAACCAATTTTCAAACTCGGTGATACCGAAGCAGTTTTGGAACTTAAACTGATGAACTCGGTTGGACCGAGTCATAGTTCGGTGGCATCGAGACTGCTAGGGTTTCACAAAGTCCTAAAATCGGTCGCACCGATTAGCAATTCTCGGTCAGACCGAGAGTTACTAGTGCAATGGCATAAGCCAAATTGGTGGAACCGAGTTTTTCAACTCGGTGGGTCTGAGATGGTTTTGGTGGAAACTTAACCCTAAATTTTCAAATCTCGTCTAATCTACAGATTGCATTGACTGGATAGGAGTGTTTCAATTGTGGCAAGAATCAATAAGAACACAATGTGCTAGGAATCAGACGAGGATAGCACAGTGATCGAGTCCATACCCTAGTTCGGCGATGAACTCGCTACAGCGGCAACGGCGGGGTTGAATTCCATTGATGGCGGTGGAGACCAGCGACAGGAGGCGGCTGGCGACGAGGAGACGATCCGGAGACCTTGGAGGCAGAGCGAGCTATTGCATGGGCTAAGGGGTTCAGAGGAATTTCCAAATTTTTGCCCGTGACTATATATAGCCCGACCCTGTCGGTGTGACCGAGTGGAACAACTTGGTGGCACCGAGATGCATAACTATGTACAGTTACAGCAACTCAGTGTGATCGAAAAGTTCAAATCGGTTGCACCGAGATTGAAAACCTAGATCGACTTGGTGATCTCGGTAGGACTGAAATGGAGGAGTCGGTCAGACCGAGAATCACAAAGAAGTTTTGGAAGTTTAAGTCTATGACAAATCGGGGACTCCGAGTGCTCCTCACACAGAGTGGTTCGAATCTGACTTGATCAAATTTTGTGATGTAGCATGAATAGAGTTTGAGATGAGAAAAGCATATATAGCTAGAGAAAGTTCTTAGGCATTCTTGTCCATCCACTTGGCCAAAAGAAGAAAGAACCAAACAATCAAAGCAACAAGTGGATGTCCTTGAATGAGTAAAATATGCACCAACATGCTCACACAATAAGATGGCAAATGAAATATGTGGCAAAGCATGCACAACCAATTCTAGCATCTATCAATTATATGAGTATATTGACTTAGGAGTCAAATGATAAACATTTGATCATAGGTCATACTCATCGTTTAAGCTCAAGTGGGGTTACCACTTTTACATAATGCATTGATGTGTTCACACCATTAGAGTTGCTTTGACTCAATTCTTAGAGTTAAGCTCCCCCTAGATGTGAGATCCCCTTTTAGAGGGATGAACTAACCTTGGGTTTTGTTGATGATGACTTCATGTAGGTGTTGAAGATGTGGATGCTCAATGTTGATGTAGATCATTTGGAGCAATCCGTTGGAGTGATTTGCACTTTCAACTTACCTACATGGGTTCGTCCCACAAGGAACAAATAAGAATATCCATAGACACAGAGTGATGCACACACAAGATGATGTCCATGAAATCATTAGATTACCTTGTCCCTTGCCTTACCAACATGAGGGTTTGTGACTCCTTGAACTAGTGCAAGATGTGGACGTTGATTGCACTTGTCCTTGCCATAATGATATGAGTGAAGAATGTTGGCGGAGTCACCCTCAAGAACTCTCTAGTTCTTCTTCCTCGTGATCCACATCATCTTGATGGGAATCCTTGGACTTGTACTTGTACTTGATGAAGTAGAACTTGACGTAGTCTTGGGAATCCACTTGACCGAGACCTTAGGTGCTTCTTCAAATGCATCAATCTCTTCTTGAAGCTTGTCCTTGCCTTTGTTCTTGAGATCTTGTGGTGGAAGATCATCTTGAGCTTGTGTTCCTTTGAAGGAAGTAGGATCATACTTCTCTTGTTGAGGAACAAACTTCGTCTTGGGGTATTGATCTTCTTCCCACTCAACTCCATTGGCATTGAACTTTCGTTCAAAACCAACACCTTGATTCTTCCGGTGTCTTCCTTGCTTGCGTACAATTTCCTCGAATTGCTTACTCCCGGCAAGGCTCTTGTCAACACCTTTCTCTATAATTCCCTTCAGTAAGCTATTTTCTTGCTCAAGTGTAACTTGGCTAAGAGAATCATTAGTGGAATCAAGAGAACTACTAGAAGCAACAATATTGACATTATTATTGTTACTACTAGAGGAAGTATCTTTCTTGTACTTGTTACTAGACTTGACTTGAGGCATGTAAGTAGATAGGAGTAAAGGCTTGGCAATGTAAGAAGAACTTTTCTTACGGAGATCATCATTGATTGCCTTTAAGAACTCATGCTCTTGCTCAAGATTGAGCTTTTCATAGCGTAAATTCTCATGAGCCCTTAAAAGTTCTCGATGATCTTCGAAGATAGTTTCATGAACCAACTTAAGAGTGTTTAGTTCTTTAGTTAGAAGCTCAATTTTCTCCTTATCATTGTCATTCGTTTGATTAGCATGATTAATTGACGTTTCATCATAGTATTCATCACTAGAGTTGTCAACAAGTAAATCATCATCCACAAGCAAGTCATCTTCATCACTATTGAAATCAACATACTCAAGATGTGTTACCTTTGGACCTTTGGCCATGAAGCATATTCCAATTCCTTCATTTGGTGAATCAAATATGTCGTAGGTGTTGGTTGACACAAGTGCTAGACTGGCAACACCTTCATCTTGAGTATATTTGGAGTCGGAGTGATAGCTTCTCTCGGAGTGTTTGTCGGAGTTGGAGCCAGATACCTATTCACCAACATGAGCTTGATGTCTTCGTTTTGTGTAGCTCCTTGATGACTTGTCCTTCCTTTCCGAATCCTTGCTTCTCCGTGAGGGTCTTCGTTCATAACGATCATCTCTACTCCTCCTCTCTCTTGGTGTTGATTCTTCTCTTTTGCTTCTTCTTTTTGGAGAATCTTCTCTTCTTTTGTAGGGTGCCGTACACTCATTGGAATAGTGTCCAGGCCTCCCACAATTGTAGCAATTGCACTCTCGACTAGAAGATCTTTTGTCATGATAAGACCTTGACTTGGAGCTTCTTTCTTTGCTTCTACTTTTGTAGAATTTGTTGAAGTTCTTCACCATTAAGCTGAATTCTTCATTAAAGGGTTGTTTCTCACTTGATGATGTGGGGGCTTCAATTGAGGCTTTGTAAGCACCACTTGACTTGTTGTGAAGTTCCTCCTTATCCTTGAGTGACATCTCATGAGCAACAATTCTTCCAATGACTTCCGTTGTCTTGAGATCTTTGTAGTTTGGCATCATTTGGATCAATGTGCACACGGTATCATACTTTCCATCCAATGCTCTTAGAATCTTCTTGATGATGAATCTGTCGGTCATCTCTTCACTCCCTAAGCCGGAAATCTCATTTGTGATAAGTGCAAGCCTAGAGTACATTTCAGCGACACCTTCACCATCCTTCATTTTGAACTTGTCAAGCTGACTTTGGAGCACATCCAACTTGGATTCCTTGACGGATTCGGTACCTTCGTGCATATCAATCAAAGTATCCCAAATTTCCTTTGCATTTTCAAGACGGCTGATTTTGTTGAATTCTTTGGGGCACAAACCGTTGAAGATGATATCACAAGCTTGAGCGTTGTATTGTAGCATCTTCAATTCTTCCGCATTAGCTTCACGGTTCGGCTCTCTCCCATCAAAGAATTCACCTTGCAAGCCAATACAAATAATTTCCCAAACAGCGGGGTTATGTCCGAGAATATGCATTTTCATCTTATGCTTCCAACTAGCAAAATTAGTACCATCAAAGTAAGGACCTCTACGGTGATAATTTCCCTCGCTAGACGCCATACTCTCCTAGGTTGTGAAACCAAGGCTATGACCACCAAAGCTATGGAAATCAAAGCAAATGGAGACCAAGGCTCTGATACCACTTGTAGGACCTTGAAGTATGTCTAGAGGGGGGGTGATTAGACTACTTGACCAATTAAAAACTTAACCATCTACCAATTTTAGAGTTTGGCAGATTTTAGCTATCTTAGGACAAGTCAAGCAATCATCACACAAATCAAGGAAGCATGCAAAGAGTATATGGGCAGCGGAAATTAAAGCATGCAACTTTCAAGAAAGTAAAGGGAAGGGTTTGGACGATTCAAACGCAATTGGAGACACATATGTTTTTGGCGTGGTTCCGATAGGTGGTGCTATCGTACATCCACGTTGATGGAGACTTCAACCCATGAAGGGTAACGGTTGCGTGAGTCCACAGAGGGCTCCACCCACGAAGGGTCCACGAAGAAGCAACCTTGTCTATCCCACCATGGCCGTCGCCCACGAAGGACTTGCCTCACTAGCGGTAGATCTTCATGAAGTAGGCGATCTCCTTGCCCTTACAAACTCCTTGGTTCAACTCCACAATCTTGTCGGAGGCTCCCAAGTGACACCTAGCCAATCTAGGAGACACCACTCTCCAAGAAGTAACAAATGGTGCGTTGATGATGAACTCCTTGCTCTTGTGCTTCAAATGATAGTCTCCCCAACAGTCAACTCTCTCTCATAGGATTTGGATCTAGTGGAAAGAGGGTTTGAGTGGAAAGAAACTTGGGGAAGGCTAGAGATCAAGATTCATATGGTAGCAATGGAATATCTTGGCCTCAACACATGAGTAGGTAGTTCTCTCTCAGAAATGGTAAGTTGGAAGTGTAGGTTTAGTCTAATGGCTCTCTCTACGAATGAAGAGGAGGTGGAGGGGTATATATAGCCTCCACACAAAATCTAACCGTTACACACAATTTACCAAACTCGGTGGGACTAATTCAACAGACTCGGTCGGACCGATTTAGTAAACCTATTGACCATTAGTGATTTTCGGTAGGACTGACATGCAACTCGGTGAGACCGATTCGGTTATGATTAGGGCATAACTTAATCTCGGTAAGACCGATTACACAAACTCGGTGAGACCGATTTTGGTAATAAGCTTTCCAGAGAGTTGGTTAGGTAAACACGGTGGGACCGATTTGCTCTTTTCGGTGAGACCGAAATGTTACAAAAGGGAAACAGAGAGTTTACATTGCAATCTCGGTGGGACCGATCGCTCACTTCGGTTTGACCGAAACGTTACGAAGGGAAACAGAGAGATTACAATGCCATCTCGGTGAGACCGAGATCCCTATCGGTAGGACCGATTTGCCTAGGGTTTGTGGCAGTGGCTATGACATTTGAAATCGGTGGCGCCGGGTTGGAAGAATCGGTGTGACCGATTTTGGCTCTGGGTTTAGGTCATTTATGGATTGAGAGAAAGTAGCTGAGGGTTTTGGAGCATATCACTAAGCACATGAAGCAAGAGGCTCATTAAGCAACACCTCATCCCTCCTTGATAGTATTGGCTTTTCCTATAGACTCAATGTGATCTTGGATCACTAAAATATAAAATGAAGAGTCTTGAGCTTTTGAGCTTGAGCCAATCCTTTGTCCTCAGTATTTTGAGGGATCCACTTTCATCATCCATGCCATGCCATTCATTGAGCTTTCCTGAAATAATAGTCTTGGAATAGCATTAGCTCAATGAGCTATATGTTGTTATGAATTACCAAAACCTCCTAGGGATAGTTGCACTTTCACCGTGGCCCTCGCCAGGAGTGGCGTGACCGACCTCGTGAGGATCGCTGGCAGGACCAGCCTCGCGAGGGCGCCTGGAGGGATCAGCCTCACGAGGACCGCCCCCAGGGCAATGCAGGCCTTTCTCCGCCGCCGCCACCGCCAAGAAGGAATGACGACCATCATCACGACGAGGGGGCTGGGGGCATCCAGGCGTCGCGTGCTATCGCTTGCATCTTGGGTGGAGCTCAGGCCCCAGCCTCTCAGCGCATCTTCAAGCAGTTTGCTCGTGAGGTGAATGAAGTCCTCCCCATGCTCGAGGCCATGCTCCCGCTCAGGTGGTCCAAGTGCGCCATCACCTTCAGCTCGGCAGATCAACTCTAGTGCGCGGCTACTGCTGGCGTCCTCCCTATGCTCTGTTCCCCAATCATCAGCAATGTGCAAGTCAACAAGACCCTCATCAATGGAGGCACCGGGATTAACGTCCTGTCCGTTGACATGTTCGACAACCTTCAAGTGCCATACGATCAGCTCCAGCCTACCAAGCCTTTATCAAGAGTTACAAACAGTTCCACCACCCCGATAGGGCAGGTCCGCCTCCCTGTCACCTTCGGACAGCGCGACAACTACCGCACAGATCTCATCGACTTTGACATTGCCCACATCCACCTGCCTTACAATGCCATCCTCGGGTATCCAACCCTGGCCAAGTTCATGGCAGTGACCCACCACGGCTACAACATCCTCAAGATGCCAGGAAGCAGCGGAATTATCACAGTCCCCTGCGAAGAGAGAGATGCGGTGTGCTCCCTCGAGCGTGCCTTCCAAGATACATCAATCAAGGACCCGGATAACAAGGGTGAGAACCCTCCTGAGGCCATTCCCAAGATGAAGAAGCAACCGCTCCGCATAAGGCCTCGGGAGGTTGGCATCTCGGGTGGTGCCGCATCAGTATCAGCGCCGTGCTTGGGGCGCCTCCTTCCATCGCATAGGAAGGCTCACCCAGCACCCTCCTCGGGCATGGCTCGGGGGCTCTCTTCTGGAGGGCCTCGGACCTCACCAACATCACGAGGGAGGCGCTCAAGCACCACTTGGAGGCATGCTTCACGACACGTTTTCCTCAGGAAGGCACAGGGCATGAGAAGCCCAATGTTCAGGAGTTCATCACCAAGACCACTCAGGAGCGTCAAGTAGTAAGGGACGTGCGCAGCAACCACCGCCTACCCGGCACGGCTCCCCATCCAAGCGAGGATGGTGGGCTGCACATCTGCGTCGACATCCCAGGGCTCAACCGAGCCGCGTCTCAGGAACACTTCTGGCCTTCGCATGTGGGACGCTGCGAGGGTCCGCCGCACAGCTACGTTCGCATGCCTCTCAGCCTGCCGAACGCGGCTGCCACCTGCCAGCATCGCCTGTGGAGCATCCTGGCGGCTCAGGAGGCTAGGCACCACGCGGTCCTAGCAGAGATGGAGACGGTCCTCAGGGAAGCACTTCGACCCCCAGAGCCTCTTGAGGCTCAGGGCCCCGATGGCTCGTGAGGGACGGTCTATTCACCGTGCATCTTCAGCTACTCCAACACCCCCTCTACAAGGGAACCGGGTGACATCCCCCAACTTCATTTTAGCTGGGAGCGCCCTCGGGGCTGCATTATCCCTAGGCTGCCTGGATCCGTCCCTATGGCATGTATCCCTTTTATGTTTTTAGCTTACCTTGTTGAGGGTGCCCGTTGGGTTGCATCATCCCCAAACCGCTCGGGTCTGACCCAGTGGCATGTATCCGTTCTGCATTTGTCTAAGTTGATTTGCCTTTCGTGCCTAATCTACCTGTGATTATCACCTGCCACCGACCAAGGGTCCGCCCCTGTCTCATGCAATTCGCTTGCATGTTAAAAGGGGGGCTCTTGAGCATGGCGACTCGGGAGCTCTTACTGGCTCTCCAGCCCTCACCCCCTGGCCTTGACCACGGCATCGCGACCTCGCATACCAGCGGCCGCTGAGCTCGCTCGAGGGCCGGGACCTGAGGACGCAGAGCATTTGTACCTTTCAGTCTCGCAGGAACACACATCTGTCCAAGATCCAAGACCAGGTGCAACCCGCCTTGAGGTAGGGCCTCGTGAGTCCTGCGCTGGCTCACGAGTGCCCAAATACACCTCATCTAGCCCTGCCGTGCAAACCATGTGTCAGGGCGGGGCTGTACACGCCCTGGGGGGATTACACCAGAGGGAGCCCCCCTCCCACGCACCAGTGGAAGCACCATGCTCTGTGCTGGCTGACAACACTGCCGAGGAGCAGCTATGCCCGTACACATACGGAAGCGCTATGCTCCGCGCTAGTGATAAACAACTGAGGGCGGCCCCACGGCCGTATCAACCTCAGGGAGCCACAGAGCTCAGTGTATGGCCTCATCGCAACACCTCCCATCGGGAGCGTCACGCGAGGGGGCTGGGCACGGGGGCTGCGCCCGGGTCACGCCCGAGCGTACGCCACCCAGCCAGGTCCTCTGGACCTAGTTGTCACGTGCCCCTCCCTGAGCGAAGCCAAGGTATGAAGGCCATTTGAACGTCAAGGGGGACTCCTGAGCATCACGACTCAGGAGCCTAACTGGTCATGTAGCCCCTCACTCCTTGGTCCCGTCCTGGTGATCCGGTCAGGGCCAACGGCGGTTGAGGTATGCGCGGGGCCGGGCTCTGCCAACGTAGAACACCGGATCTACTCCTGCATCCCCCCTACTTGTTGTTTGCACGTCAAGGGGGACTCCTGAGCATCGCGACTCAGGAGCCTAACTGGTCACGTAGCTCCTCACTCTTTAGTCCCGTCCTGGTGATCCGGTCGGGGCCAACGGCGCTTGAGATATGCGCATGGCCGGGCTCTGCCGACGTAGTACGTAGAGCAAATAGGAAGGAAGCCGCAAAATCTCGAAGCAAATATTACAAACCATAATTGTCTTCACAATACCAGATGCAAGTTTAAATGCCTCCACGAGACATGGTGCACATTGTAGGAATTAAGCAAGAAAGAAGCCGTCACCCTTGGATATCGCTGTCGCCCGTCAGGGACTCCACCCCCTTGGTGGCACCGCCTGTGCCACCACTCGGGGCCGCGAGATCAGCATCATACCTGCCATGGGCGCAGGAGCGAAGGCACGGAACCTCCCCAGCAAGGCCTCCACCTGGCCCTTCACGGCTTCAGCAGCAGCGGCATAGCACTCGCCGTCCAAAGGCTCCAGCAGCTCGTCCAGGTTGGCGTCACGGTAACAGAGGTGGAGATGGCTGAAGACGCGCGTAAGTGCTGCGTAAGAAAGGACACGAGCTTCCACCTCTGCCATGGGGCCGATGCCGCTCATGACTTCCTCAAGCGCCTCGACCTAGTAAGGAAGTAGCTGGGCGGGGCCGTCTTCGTCGGTAGCCAGTGGCTTCTCCAGGCCCTTCTCATCGAGTACCTTCAGCACCACGCGTGACCTCTCCTCGAGGAGTGTGTAGGCCGTGCAGTCCTCGGCAAAGACCTTCGCCTTGGCGTAGAGCTCGGCCTTCTCCGCCCTCACCTTCTGCTCCAGCGTTTCCAGCCGGCCGTGCTCAATGGTCTACACATCCGCCAACCGTGCCAGCTCGGTGTTGCGGTCCCTGATGGCGTCCTCCCGAGCGTTCATCCTCTCCTCCTCCGCCTGGCGGCCATGAGCTTCTTCGGCGTGCTTGTCGCAAAAACACTGTAGCTCGGCCTCCAGTGCCTTGCAGCATTCCTGGGCGGCCGTGGCAGCCTTTAGCGCCACCTCGCGATTAGCCACTGCTTGGGTGGTGGCCTGCTTCTCCTCCTCAGGGGCTGCCGTGACCCACCCCAGCGCTGCTCGGACAGAGGCGTCACAATGAAGCCAGCGGGAAACCAGCTCCAGACGCCCGGCCACCAGATGGGAGTCGGTGCCCTGGAGGTCTTCTCGCAGCTGGGCCATCTCAAAAAGGGCATGTTCCAAGATGTCGGAGGAGGCAGAAGGTCCTGGAACCAGCGGCGCAGCAGAAGGAGGAGCAGGCAGCGTAACTGAAAATGCAACTATCCCTACGTGGTTTTGGTAATTCCTAATAACATATAGCTCATTGAGCTAATGCTATTTCAAGATGAATATTTTAGGAAAGCTCAATGATTGGCATGGCATGCATGAGAAAAGTGGACCCCTCAAAATACTAAGGACAAAAGGATTGGCTCAAGCTCAAAGCTCAAGACTTTACATTTTATATTTTAGTGATCCAAGATCACATTGAGTCTATAGGAAAAGCCAATACTATCAAGGAGGGATGAGGTGTTGCTTAATGGATTACTTGCTCAAAATGCTTAGTGATCTGCTCCAAAGCCCTCAACTACTTTCTCACATCCACATATGACCTAAACCAAAAGTCAAACTCGGCCCCACCGATTCTTTCTATCCGGCGCCACCAAGTTCAAATGTCATAGCCACTACCACAAACCCTAGGCAAATCGGTCTCACCGATAGGGATCACAGTCACCGAGATGGGATTGTAATCTCAGTGTTTCCCTTCGTAACGATTCGTTACCACCGAGATGAGCGATCGGTCCCACTGAGATTGCAATGTAAACTCGCTGCTTCCTTTTCGTAACATTTCGGTCTCACCGAAATGAGCGAATCGGTCCCACCGAGTTTACCTGACCAACTCTCTGGTTAGCTTATTACCAAAATCGGCCCTATCGAGTTTGTGTAATCGGTCTCATCGAGATTATTATGCCCTAACCCTAACCATATCGGTCCTACAGAGTTGCATGTCGGTCCCACTGAAAGTCCTAACGGTCACTAGATTTTCTGAATCGGTCCTGTCACATCCCTAGCTTCTGGCATTGCTCTAGGCTAGCTTCATGTGTGCATCATGTCTATATTTTTAAACTTGAATTGAGGAATCTTGGAAGCCTCAAAACCCTAAATAAAAGAGGAGCAAAAACCCTAGAAATCTCATTCATTGCTCCAAAGTGCTCCTCTTAAATGTTTGATAATTTTTGGTAAGGGTTCTGGTCCCAACCAAAATATTGAACATTTTTAAGGATTTATTTTTGGGACTTTGGATTTAATTCATTAGCTATTTGAATTTGAATTATATTCATATAATTAGAATATAATTTCAAATACCCCTGAAATATTTTATAAGCTTTTGGAAAAGTCCATCTAGCAATATAAAATATTCAGAGGAGTTTTTGGCATTGTTTGAGTTATTTTAAATTCAAAACAGTGGAAAAATAAATTAAATAAAACAAAACAGAACAGAAAAATATAAAACAGAACTTACCTGGACTTACCTGGCCTCACCCGTGCAGCCCACCAGAGCCGGCCCAGCTCCTGTGCTGGTCCAGCACTGTGCGGCCCAGCCCACCGTGGTCGCCACCGTCTTCAACCTCCTGCCAGTAGGCAGGAGGGCGTGTGCCCGACGCGCGCACGCACGCTCCGGCCACCTCCTGCTTACCTGCTCGCCGCTGGAGGCACCCGAGGGAGCCACGCACTCCCCCTCGCCCCCTGGACCTCCCCTCTCTTCCCCTGGACCCCGTTCCCTCCTCTGCTTCCCTCCCGCGCACACCACCGAGCGGAGCTCGCCGTCATCGTCGCCGTACCCATGGCCACCGGCCACCCCTAGCCTCACCGACGCCCCAGGAAGCTCCGCCGGTCCTCCCTCTACCTCCTCAACGAGCCACGAGGCCCCAGACGTGCCGCAACACCGCCCTCGATGTCTTCTTCAACCTCGGGACCGCCGGCCATCTTCGTCAAATTCGTCGGCTCCGGTGCCTCCCCGAGCTCCCCAAGGCCACCGTCGCAACCCCTGTGAGCTCCACTCCGTTTCCCCTCCTTCATTTTACTCGTTCCCGTGCCGTAGCACCCCCGGCCACATTCCCGAGCACCGCCGTCCGCCATGGCCGCGTAGCTCTCCTGACCCGAGCCCCTCTGCTCGAACCCGTGGCACCAGCGCGCTTCTGGTGGCCCGCGGATGCCGTTTGGACCATCAGTTCCTCTCCTAGCGCGCCGCAGCCCAACCCCGCACATGGCCGAACTTCGGCCGCCGCCTCGGGCTCCACTCCGGCGAACCCCGACCACCCCCGCACCTCCCGTTGGCCCCCCTAGATGCGCACGGGCGCAGGCTACCTCCTGGTGCCCTTGGCGCGTCGATCCGATGCCCCTAGCGCAAGTCCGGCGTCCCCCGCCGTGCTCTGTGGTTGCCGCCGGCGTAACTCCGGCGAGGGTGACGTGGCGCTGATTTAGTCAGCACTAATGACCACACTAAACACCCCCACAGCCACTGACAGTGGGCCCCGTAGTGGGTCAAAGCCCGGGTCAACGCGGGATTAGCCCCTGTGTCACTGACGTGTGGACCCCACACGTCAGGTTTGACCCGAGCCGGCCCCTGTTGACTTGCTGACGTCATGCCAACGTCATGCTGACGCAATAATGCTTTCTGGATTTAATTTAATTCTGAAATTCCAGAAAAATGCCTAAAACTTCCAAAATTCATAGAAAATTAACCGTAACTCCATATTAAATAATTTGTATATGAAAAATTATCAAAAAAATTCAAGGAATCCATCTGTACCATTTTCATGCATGTTAGAACAACTTATAGCTTTTGTTTAGCACAAATCATATAAAGGGCATTTAAATATCCACATATGGAGTTTTGAATTTGAATCTTGGATTCAAACCAACTTCATTTAATCTGGTTTTAGTTGCATTAGCTCAAAACACATTCGTTTTGCCATGTCGTGATCATGCATCATATTGTGCATTGCATTGATTGTGTTCCCTTCTGTGTTGCCGGTATTTGTCCCCTCTCGATAGACGTGATACCGATGATGTGATCGTTGACACTGATGAAGACTCAATGTTATCTTCAGAAGTGCCAGGCAAGCAAAACCCCCTTGTTCATTCCGACACAATCCTACTCTCTCGCTCTTGCTCTCTTTTACTGCATTAGGACAACAACGATTCAACTGTTACTTGCTGCGGTAGCTGAACCCCTTTATCCTCTGCATGACCTGTCATTCCACAGTAATTAGATGAAACCCACTAGCATGAGTAGGAGTTGTTTGAGCCCTGATGTGCCTACTCATTCATGCTTGTTTGTCATGCCTGCTACTGCTTAGAGTTGAGTCAGGTTTGATTCATCGGGGATGAATCAGAGGTGTGTGAACATGTCCTACTGTGTGTGAGCTAAGTGTGTGAACACGATTTGGTAAAGGTAGCGGTGAGAGGCCATGTAGGAGTACATGGTGGGTTGTCTCATTGCAGCCGTCCTCAGGAACTGAGTTCTGTGTTTGTGATCCATGATTCAGCTACTACCACGCATTGGGCCCGAAACCAATGGACCCTCTCGGCTTCTTGATCACCCTTGTCCTCTGTCCAGGAGTTGCAAGTAGTTTCTGGTGTTTGTAGTATGCTGGAGGCCGTGCGCAGCGCTGACCGTAGGGGTGGGCTGTGATGCGGTAGGCACGTGGCACGGTGTACCGGGCGCCCGTTTGGTGTCTCGGGAACCCTGTTCACATCGTTTGGGGCTGTGAGCGAAACTCCGGCCGGATCTCCTCATGGATGGAACCCGAATAGGCGATAAACCTGGACTAGAGACTCGAGTGTTTAGGTAGGCCGTGGCCGACACCCACGTTGGGCTTCCGCTTGAAGGTTGCCGAGTACATGTCGTGTAAACGGCGGTAAGTGGTGAGAGCGTGTGTGAAGAAGTACACCCCTGCAGGATTAATATGATCTATTCGAATAGCCGTGTCCGCGGAGAAGGACTTCTGGGTTGCTTATATCAGTTCATAGACAAGTGAAAGTGGATACTCTAAAATAGGCAAGATAAGCGTGAGTGCTATGGATGGCGTTCTCGTAGGGAGACGGGAGCGGATCCATAGTGGTGTATTGATATGGTGAATATGTGGACTCGTGTGCGCCACCTCAAAAGAGTTACTTGCAGTCGTAGTTCAGGATAACCACCGAGTCAAAGCTGGCTTGCTGCAGTCAAACCCCTCCACCCCCTTGTTGATAATGATGCATATGTAGATAGATCTGATGTAAGTCTTGCTGGGTACATTTGTACTCACGTTTGCCTATTATATGCTTTTGCAGAGAGACTTCAGTCTCACTAGTAATTCCGCGTGGTCTTCGACGTTTAGCTTGTTACCTCAGCTACGATCTTGTGCCCTCGGCAGGATCTGGTAGATAGTTAGGCTTCTCAGCCTTTTTCAATTATAGATGTCTGTACTCAGACATGATAGCTTCCGCTTGTGTTTTGACTTGTATGCTCTGATTGTTGGGTCATGAGACCCATGTT
Organism: Triticum aestivum; assembly: GCF_018294505.1. Taxonomy (NCBI): domain Eukaryota; kingdom Viridiplantae; phylum Streptophyta; class Magnoliopsida; order Poales; family Poaceae; genus Triticum; species Triticum aestivum. The sequence continues at coordinate 545,518,137 of NC_057798.1, forward strand.
TGTAATATCTCGCTCCTCGGAGCCTATTGAATAAATTACTTGAGTCGTAGAGTCATGTTATGATGCCATGTTGTATTTGCACATATCGAGCATATTGTGTGTATGCTATTGAAATGCTTGGTATGTGTGGGATCTGACCATCTAGTTGTTTATCTTTAGTAGCCTCTCTTACCGGGAAATGTCTCCTAGTGTTACCGCTGAGCCATGGTAGCTTGCTACTGCTCTGGAACACTTAGGCTGGCCGGCATGTGTCCTTCTTCATTCCTGTGTCTGTCCCTTCGGGGAAATGTCACGCCTTGAGTACCGGAGTCCTGTTAGCCCGCTACAGCCCGGTTTACCGGAGTCCTGCTAGCCCAGTGCTACAGCCCGGACCCACTTGCTGATGACCGACACGTTCGAAGCTTGGTCATGGATGCCTGTCCCTGTAAGTCTGTGCCACTTTGGGTTTACGACTAGTCATGTCAGCCCGGGCTCTTTATCATATGGATGCTAGCGACACTATCATATACGTGAGCCAAAATGCGCAAACGGTCCCGGGCAAAGTTAAGGCGACACCCGTGGGGATACCGTGCGTGAGGCCGCAAAGTGATATGAGGTGTTACCGGCTAGATCGATGTGACATCGAGTCGGGGTCCTGACAGCGTTGGTATCAGAGCTTGACTGCCTGTAGGATCACCAAGCCAAACTGGTCGAAGTTGAGTCTAGAAATTCTTTAGTTATATAAGGGAATTGATTGTGGGATGGAACGTAAGGCTCTTTTTACTCCTTATACCTTATGCCTTCTGATCTAAGTCATCTTACCTTTCCCACGGGGATTAGGAACTAGGCTATCTCTTCTTTCTATCAGGATCACGTGTTACTAATCCGTAGACTTATAAGATTGTTGATTCAAGCCTCGGTTTAGTTCCTACTACTTCCGTATGTTAATTGTTGACCTCGAAACCTTGATATTGTGCTTCTGAGTGGTTATGCCACCATTTTTGTGAATGTCTCAAGTCTTTTCTGAGCATTTACAGCCGTTATGCTGTCCGAGTCATTCCAGGTTTCTAAATAGTCTGATGCATTTGCAAAATCCTTTCCCTCTGGTTTCGATGCTCCTTTATGCCAGCTCAATCACACTAATTGTTGAGTTGAGGTATTCTATTGCCTTGACATTTATGTTGGAGTTACTATTATGACCCTAGGTATTTAGGGAGTCACCTAGTAATCTAGCAACGTTCTGTGTTCCCAGTGTGAGATTCTGGCCTTTATTCTCGAAAGCATTCGTGATGCTACTTAGTAGTAGGTATTCTGTTCCTGGGTTCTTGAACCCGAGATTCACTCTACCCACTTCATGTTGATAGTAATTGCTAGTGCCTTTATGATATTAGTAACCTTTGCGATAGTCCTTGAAGTCCGTGGTATCTTCTTCTTCCAAATACCATGAACTACTTATGGCAGAAGTTTCTCGTTGAACTGAATTATCACAACAGGATTATTCTTGAGGAGTTCTCCATTCATAAATCGTGACTCTGCCAGTTCTACCTTTCTGCATGGGTTATCCGGAAGAAATATGTTGAACTTGGTTCGACATACTAATCTATGCATCCACAACTCAGAAAATTATATGTTCCTTTGAGTTGTCCCTCTTTAGTTGCATTCTGACCTTCGTCTATGAATTGATAGTCAAGAGTATGCATGCATTCGTTTACCGATGCCTATTACCCTTATGGTCCGTCAAGCCATTCTGTCCTGAATGACTTGGAGAAACAAACTCCAGTACCTCATCCATATCTAGGATTGGGTCAAAGTAGTTGTATTCCGCAGATCAAATGCCAACCCAGCTTTTGGCTCTGTTCTACCTTGGAGTATTACCCCCTTTATGTCAGAATTGTCATGAGAACTGCACCAACTCTCATGAATTTTGACGTAGTGATACTTCTCACCATCATTACTCATTCCTCGGTTCCGTGTGGTTATAACCGGAATGTCGACAAGTGAATTGTGACGTGTGAAATCGATACTCCTAGCAACCTTGTTGCTTGGTAGTTAAATGGACAATAACCTCATTCTTAACGTGTTGGTTCTTGAATCATCATTCTAAGATTGATCGTGCTACCTTGTTCATCTTCCTGGTGCACATTTCGATTGATGAGTTAGGATCTTGTCAAGTCCTCACTCATTTGATCATATCGTCTTGCCCTCAAAAGCAAGATTGTTCTCGAGGTTAGTAACATATCGGTGGTTCGTGATTTTTCCGAAAATCTTCTCGGAAGTATTACCAGGTTGTCTCCTGACCGCTGTGTTAAGCTCGTGATCAAGTTGGTTTCTTGTGAACCACCTTCTCTCCAAGAATCGGTGTTAGATATCCCTGAGCTAGTTGGTTAAGCTAGACAACAACTTGGAGAGTTGGAAGATAAAAGCTTGCCTGACTAAGTTCGTCCCAAAGGGACATTCTTGTGTAGTGTGTGTTGAAGAAAGATGATATCTTCATCGATTGGTCCCTGTGATCAGTTGCTGGACCCATTGTCTTATCAATCCTTTGATTTGAGTGTGGGCTATCGTCAAATCAAGTCAGAACCAACGATGTTCGTAATGTTGTCTTCTTCGTGGTTGATCCCTCGAGCATACACCATTATATCTTTTGGTCCTGACCAATGCTATCACCGTGTTCACATGATGGTGGAAGTCCAGTGATATGGAAATTCCGATGAGTTGTTGTTGAGCCCATTGACAACATCCTTATCTCCTCCATGATGTTGTTGAACATTAAGTTAGTGTTGGAAACTTTTGAAAGCATTTTCTTCATGCTAGCTCATGAAGTACTTGTTTGATGAAAGGAGTGACTTCCTTTGGTTCACGTGCATTTTGATGTAAGTTGCCGTCGTGAATTCGAGAAAGTTTGTTTTTGCTCCTTTGGAATCATCCCAAGTCGGTCATGCACGTGCGAAGAATTCTGTGGTCTGTTAGACTGATCATCTTCATTCCATATGTATATCCTAGCACACCAAGCCACTGATTGATTTGTTCAAGGAGAAGAAGTTCCTTCTTAAGAGTATACCTTATGCAAGGATTTTGATATCCTCGTTGATGGTTCCCCACCTGAACTCGGTAGTGTTTTATTATAAGACTACTTTGTGGTCATGCTTGTCTGGGACAACGTGTTCACATGTTTGTAGCAGAACCAGCTCATGTTTTGGAGCTTACTATCATAGTTCATTTCCCGAGAATCTCGCAACGTCATCTCGTCGATTTGTGTTGCAAACTTTCATTTTTCTTTCTAGACTTGATGAGTCTGGAATATCCTGACACCAACCAGATCTGAATCTCAGGCAGACATGATGGTTTGGAACACTTCCCAAGAAATATAATATTGGTCTCACGATAACCGGTAAAGTAGATGTCGTGGCCAACACACCCCGCCAGGAGACCTATTATTGTAGTATCTCGATTGGAGAAGTTGGCCACCTCCCCATAAGGATTTCGTAGGATTTACCTCCGTAACTGTTCCTTATGGATTCTATTGCTCCCGAAGTCCGACCTTTACTTGATGTTCTAGTTATCAAACCATATCTATGAATGGGTTACACTAGCACGTCAAGGAGAACATTAGAAGCGGAGTGCTAAATGTCTCTCGGTCGATCATCCAGATTTTGTTTCCTTGGCCTCGCTAGGGTGAAATCTGAGTTGATGTTATCTTCCTATGCATCTGCATCATCCATCATCATTCATCGTGGTAGCAAATTGTGTTGCCAGGATCCTTGACACGGATATTGGTAAAACCTTGATGAATGTGGAAATGCTCAAGTTCTTGAGAGCACGCAAAAGTGCTAGGTGTTATCATCGACACTAACTGGGATTGTTCTCAGTTTCCTCGGCAATGCTATGATCTTTTCAGACAGTGAATTCACTCCCTATTTTTGGGTTCTTCCCCAGTTACCAGAATCATTCCCAGCATTTGCATTTTGTTCCCAGCTTGCACCGCCAATGTGTCATTCTACCATGAATCTCTTCCATTTCCGGTGATAAGCAAATTCATCCATTACGTTGCCTTCAACAAGGTAATCCACATCATCCAAGTCCAAGTATGCCATTCTACCGACCCCCGCTAATCGATTGCTGCGATTTGCCTTCGGCTGATATAGAGAGTCTCAGTGATCTCTATATCAAAGGTAACTCTTTTTGCCACTTAAGATAATAATCTACGAATCACCCTTCTCCAGGATGTTTCGTCGTGGTGTCATGGCAATTCAACTCCTCGCTACGTTGACAACCGATCGCCACATTCTTAAGTCTGGAATTGTTGTCTACCTAGTGAACCTCGTCACCTGCTCCACTCCATCCCTCTAGAGGTATGCTTCGTCTCTCAGCTCGAGAGATGTTGCTATGTCACATTCCGGGAGTTAATCCTGAGTTGTTCGACCTTCGAGAAGAGTGATCCTTCCAGAGTTTTCCTTTCCTCTTCTTGTCATGATTAGCTGGAGTTCTCAGAGCAAGATGACAAGACAAAGATGGTGTCCAAATCAACGTTCATTTGAAGTGCAACCTGGATCATGAAGATTGTACTAGTTTGCGTTTCCCCTTCACCTTACCCTATGCTTGAATCTCGAGACGAGATTCTTGTTTAGTGGGGGTGAGTTGTCACATCCCTAGCTTCTGGCATTGCTCTAGGCTAGCTTCATGTGTGCATCATGTCTATATTTTTAAACTTGAATTGAGGAATCTTGGAAGCCTCAAAACCCTAAATAAAAGAGGAGCAAAAACCCTAGAAATCTCATTCATTGCTCCAAAGTGCTCCTCTTAAATGTTTGATAATTTTTGGTAAGGGTTCTGGTCCCAACCAAAATATTGAACATTTTTAAGGATTTATTTTTGGGACTTTGGATTTAATTCATTAGCTATTTGAATTTGAATTATATTCATATAATTAGAATATAATTTCAAATACCCCTAAAATGTTTTATAAGCTTTTGGAAAAGTCCATCTAGCAATATAAAATATTCAGAGGAGTTTTTGGCATTGTTTGAGTTATTTTAAATTCAAAACACTGGAAAAATAAATTAAATAAAACAAAACAGAACAGAAAAATATAAAACAGAACTTACCTGGACTTACCTGGCCTCACCCGTGCAGCCCACCAGAGCCGGCCCAGCTCCTGTGCTGGTCAAGCACTGTGCGGCCCAGCTCACCGTGGTCGCCACCGTCTTCAACCTCCTGCCAGTAGGCAGGAGGGCGTGTGCCCGACGCGCGCGCGCACGCTCCGGCCACCTCCTGCTTACCTGCTCGCCGCTGGAGGCACCCGAGGGAGCCACGCACTCCCCCTCGCCCCCTGGACCTCCCCTCTCTTCCCCTGGACCCCGTTCCCTCCTCTGCTTCCCTCCCGCGCACACCACCGAGCGGAGCTCGCCGTCATCGTCGCCGTACCCATGGCCACCGGCCACCCCTAGCCTCACCGACGCCCCAGGAAGCTCCGCCGGTCCTCCCTCTAGCTCCTCAATGAGCCACGAGGCCCAGACGTGCCGCAACACCGCCCTCGATGTCTTCTTCAACCTCGGGACCGCCGGCCATCTTCGTCAAATTCGTCGGCTCCGGTGCCTCCCCGAGCTCCCCAAGGCCACCGTCGCAACCCCTGTGAGCTCCACTCCGTTTCCCCTCCTTCATTTTACTCGTTCCCGTGCCGTAGCACCCCCGGCCACATTCCCGAGCACCGCCGTCCGCCATGGCCGCGTAGCTCTCCTGACCCGAGCCCCTCTGCTCGAACCCGTGGCACCAGCGCGCTTCTGGTGGCCCGCGGATGCCGTTTGGACCATCAGTTCCTCTCCTAGCGCGCCGCAGCCCAACACCGCACATGGCCGAACTTCGGCCGCCGCCTCGGGCTCCACTCCGGCGAACCCCGACCACCCCCGCACCTCCCGTTGGTCCCCCTAGATGCGCACGGGCGCAGGCTACCTCCTGGTGCCCTTGGCGCGTCGATCCGATGCCCCTAGCGCAAGTCCGGCATACCCCGCCGTGCTCTGTGGTCGCCGCCGGCGTAACTCCGGCGAGGGTGACGTGGCGCTGATTTAGTCAGCACTAATGACCACACTAAACACCCCCACAGCCACTGACAGTGGGCCCCGTAGTGGGTCAAAGCCCGGGTCAACGCGGGATTAGCCCCTGTGTCACTGACGTGTGGACCCCACACGTCAGGTTTGACCCGAGCCGGCCCCTGTTGACTTGCTGACGTCATGCCAACGTCATGCTGACGCAATAATGCTTTCTGGATTTAATTTAATTCTGAAATTCCAAAAAAATGCCTAAAACTTCCAAAATTCATAGAAAATTAACCGTAACTCCATATTAAATAATTTATATATGAAAAATTATCAGAAAAATTCAAGGAATCCATCTGTACCATTTTCATGCATGTTAGAACAACTTATAGCTTTTGTTTAGCACAAATCATATAAAGGGCATTTAAATATCCACATATGGAGTTTTGAATTTGAATCTTGGATTCAAACCAACTTCATTTAATCTGGTTTTAGTTGCATTAGCTCAAAACACATTCGTTTTGCCATGTCATGATCATGCATCATATTGTGCATTGCATTGATTGTGTTCCCTTCTGTGTTGCCGGTATTTGTCCCCTCTCGATAGACGTGATACCGATGTTGTGATCGTTGACACTGATGAAGACTCAATGTTATCTTCAGAAGTGCCAGGCAAGCAAAACCCCCTTGTTCATTCTGACACAATCCTACTCTCTCGCTCTTGTTCTCTTTTACTGCATTAGGACAACAACGATTGAACTATTACTTGCTGCGGTAGCTGAACCCCTTTATCCTCTGCATGACCTGTCATTCCACAGTAATTAGATGAAACCCACTAGCATGAGTAGGAGTTGTTTGAGCCCTGATGTGCCTACTCATTCATGCTTGTTTGTCATGCCTGCTACTGCTTAGAGTTGAGTCAGGTTTGATTCACCGGGGATGAATCAGAGGTGTGTGAACATGTCCTACTGTGTGTGAGCTAAGTGTGTGAACACGATTTGGTAAAGGTAGCGGTGAGAGGCCATGTAGGAGTACATGGTGGGTTGTCTCATCGCAGCCGTCCTCAGGAACTGAGTTCTGTGTTTGTGATCCATGATTCAGCTACTACCACGCATTGGGCCCGAAACCAATGGACCCTCTCGGCTTCTTGATCACCCTTGTCCTCTGTCCAGGAGTTGCAAGTAGTTTCTGTTGTTTGTAGTATGCTGGAGGCCGTGCGCAGCGCTGACCGTAGGGGTGGGCTGTGATGCGGTAGGCACGTGGCACGGTGTACCGGGCGCCCGTTTGGTGTCTCGGGAACCCTGTTCACATCGTTTGGGGCTGTGAGCGAAACTCCGGCCGGATCTCCTCATGGATGGAACCCGAATAGGCGATAAACCTGGACTAGAGACTCGAGTGTTTAGGTCGGCCGTGGCCGACACCCACGTTGGGCTTCCGCTTGAAGGTTGCCGAGTACATGTCGTGTAAACGGCGGTAAGTGGTGAGAGCGTGTGTGAAGAAGTACACCCCTGCAGGGTTAATATGATCTATTCGAATAGCCGTGTCCGCGGAAAAGGACTTCTGGGTTGCTTATATCAGTTCATAGACAAGTGAAAGTGGATACTCTAAAATATGCAAGATAAGCGTGAGTGCTATGGATGGCGTTCTCGTAGGGAGACGGGAGCGGATCCATAGTGGTGTATTGATATGGTGAATATGTGGACTCGTGTGCGCCACCTCAAAAGAGTTACTTGCAGTCGTAGTTCAGGATAACCACCGAGTCAAAGCTGGCTTGCTGCAGTCAAACCCCTCCACCCCCTTGTTGATAATGATGCATATGTAGATAGATCTGATGTAAGTCTTGCTGGGTACATTTGTACTCACGTTTGCCTATTATATGCTTTTGCAGAGAGACTTCAGTCTCACTAGTAATTCCGCGTGGTCTTCGGCGTTTAGCTTGTTACCTCAGCTACGATCTTGTGCCCTCGGCAGGATCTGGTAGATAGTTAGGCTTCTCAGCCTTTTTCAATTATAGATGTCTGTACTCAGACATGATAGCTTCCGCTTGTGTTTTGACTTGTATGCTCTGATTGTTGGGTCATGAGACCCATGTTTGTAATATCTCGCTCCTCGGAGCCTATTGAATAAATTACTTGAGTCGTAGAGTCATGTTGTGATGCCATGTTGTATTTGCACATATCGAGCATATTGTGTGTATGCTATTGAAATGCTTGGTATGTGTGGGATCTGACCATCTAGTTGTTTATCTTTAGTAGCCTCTCTTACCGGGAAATGTCTCCTAGTGTTACCGCTGAGCCATGGTAGCTTGCTACTGCTCTGGAACACTTAGGCTGGCCGGCATGTGTCCTTCTTCATTCCTGTGTCTGTCCCTTCGGGGAAATGTCACGCCTTGAGTACCGGAGTCCTGTTAGCCCGCTACAGCCCGGTTTACCGGAGTCCTGCTAGCCCAGTGCTACAGCCCGGACCCACTTGCTGATGACCGACACGTTCGAAGCTGGGTCATGGATGCCTGTCCCTGTAAGTCTGTGCCACTTTGGGTTTACGACTAGTCATGTCAGCCCGGGCTCTTTATCATATGGATGCTAGCGACACTATCATATACGTGAGCCAAAATGCGCAAACGGTCCCGGGCAAAGTTAAGGCGACACCCGTGGGGATACCGTGCGTGAGGCCGCAAAGTGATATGAGGTGTTACCGGCTAGATCGATGTGACATCGAGTTGGGGTCCTGACAGGTCCGACCGTTTTTCACAATTCGGTCCCACCGAAATTGGCAAGTTGTGTGTAACGGTCAGATTTTGTGTGGAGGCTATATATACCCCTCCACCTCCTCTTCATTCTTGGAGAGAGCCATCAGAACGAACCTACACTTCCAACTTGTATTTTCTGAGAGAGAACCACCTACACTTGTGTTGAGACCAAGATATTCCATTCCTACCATATGAATCTTGATCTCTAGTCTTCCCCAAGTTGCTTTCCACTCAAAACTTTTTTCCACCAAATCTAAATCCTGTGAGAGAGAGAGTTGAGTGTTGGGGAGACTATCATTTGAAGCACAAGAGCAAGGAGTTCATCATCAACACACCATTTGTTACTTCTTGGAGAGTGGTGTCTCCTAGATTGGCTAGGTGTCACTTGGGATCTTCCAACAAGATTGTGGAGTTGAACCAAGGAGTTTGTAAGGGCAAGGAGATCGCCTACTTCATGAAGATCTACCGCTAGTCCTTCGTGGGCGACGGCCATGGTGGGATAGACAAGATAGCTTCTTCGTGGACCCTTCGTGGGTGGAGCCCTCCGTGGACTCGCGCAACCGTTACCCTTCGTGGGTTGAAGTCTCCATCAACGTGGATGTACAATAGCACCACCTATCGAACCACGACAAAAACATCTGTGTCTCCAATTGCATTTGAATTCTCCAAACCCTTCCCTTTACATTCTTGCAAGTTGCATGCTTTACTTTCCACTGCTCATATACTCTTTGCATGCTTGCTTGAATTGTGTTAAGATTGCTTGACTTGTGCTAAGTTAGGTAAAATCTGCCAAAGACTAAAATTGGGAAAATGATAAGTTTTTATTTGGTCAAGTAGTCTAATCACCCCCCTCTAGACATACTTTTGATCCTACAAGTGGTATAAGAGCTTTGGTCTCCATTTGCTTTGATTTCCATAGCTTTTGGTAGTCATAGCCTTGGTTTCACAACCTAGGAGATTATGGCGTCTAGCGAGGGAAATTATCACCATAGAGGTCCTTACTTTGATGGTACTAATTTTGCTAGTTGGAAGCATAAGATGAAAATGCATAGTTCTTGGACATAACCCCGCCGTTTGGGCTATTGTGTGTATTGGCTTGCAAGGTGAATTCTTTGATGGGAGAGAACCGAACCGTGAAGCTAGCGCGGAAGAGTTGAAAATGATGCAATACAACGCTCAAGCTTGTGATATCCTCTTCAACGGATTGTGCCCCGAAGAATTCAACAAAATCAGCCTTCTTGAGAATGCAAAGGAAATTTGGGATACTTTGATTGATATGCACGAAGATACCGACTCCGTCAAGGAATCCAAGTTGGATGTGCTTCAAAGTTAGCTTGACATGCTCAAAATGAAGGATGTTGAAGGTGTCGCTGAAATGTACTCTAGGCTTGCTCTTATCACAAATGAGATTGCCAGCTTAGGAAGTGAAGAGATGACCGACAAATTCATCATCAAGAAGATCCTAAGAGCTTTGGACGAAAAATATGATACTGTGTGCACATTGATCCAAATGATGCCCAATTACAAAGATCTCAAGCCAACAGAAGTCATTGGAATAATTATTGCTCATGAGATGTCACTCAAGGATAAGGAGGAACTTCACAACAAGTCAAGTGGTGCTTACAAAGCCTCATGTGAAGCTCCCACATCATCAAGTGAGAAACAAACCTTCAGTGAAGAATTGAGCCTAATGGTGAAGAACTTCAACAAGTTTTACAAGAGTAGAAGCAAAGAAAGAAGCTCCAAGTCAAGGTCCTACAATGACAAAAGATCTTCTAGTCGAGAGTGTAATTGCTACAATTGTGGAAGACCCGGACACTATTCCAATGAGTGTACGGCTCCCTACAAAAGAAGAGACGAATCACCTAAGAGGAGAAGTAGAAGAGAAGAATCACCACCAAGAGAGAGGAGGAGTAGAGATGATCGTTATGAACGAAGAACATCCCGAAGAAGCAAGGATTCAGAAAGGAAGGACAAGTCATCAAGGATCTACACAAAACGAAGACATCAAGCTCATGTTGGTGAATGGGTATCCGGCTCCGACTCCGACAATCACTCCGAGAGAAGCTATCACTCCGACTCCGAATATAGTCAAGATGAAGGTGTTGCCGGTCTAGCACTTGTGTCAACCAACTCCTACGACATATTTGATTCACCAAATGAAGGACTTGGAAGGTGCTTCATGGCTAAAGGCCCAAAGGTATCACACCCCGAGTATGTTGATTTGAATAGTTATGAAGATGACTTGCTAGGTGATGATCATTTACTTGTTGACAACTCTAGTGATGAATACTATGATGAAACGTCAATTAATCATGCTAATCAAGATAAAAGGAATGACAATGATAAGGAGAAGATTGAGCTTCTAACTAAAGAACTAAACACTCTTAAGTTAGCTCATGAAACTATCTTAGAAGATCATCGAGAACTTTTAAGGACTCATGAGAAGTTAGGCTTTGAAAAGCTCAACCTTGAGCAAGAGCATGAGTTCTTAAAGGCGATCAATGATGATCTTCGTAAGAAAAGTTCTTCTTACATTGCAAAGCGTTTACTATTATCTACTTACATGCCTCAAGTCAAGTCTAGTAACAATAACAAGAAGGATTCTTCCTCCAGTAGTAACAATAATCATGCTAAATCCAATATTGTTGCTTCTAGTAGTTCTCTTGATTCCATACACTTGAGCAAGAAAATAGCTTATTGAAGGGAATTATAGAGAAAGGTGTTTGCAAGAGCCTTGCCGGTAGTAAGCAATTCGAGGAAATTGTATGTAAGCAAGGAAGGTACCGGAAGAACCAAGGTGTTGGTTTTGAACGAAAGTTCAATGCCAATGTAGTTGAGTGGGAAGAAGATCAATACCCCAAGACGAAGTTTGTTCCTCAACAAGAGAAGTATGATGCACTTCCTTCAAAGGAACACAAGCTCAAGATGAGCTTCCACCACAAGACCACAAGCAAAAAGGCAAGGATAAGCTTCAAGAGGAGATTGATGCATTTGAAGAAGCTCCTAAGGCCTTAGTCATGTGGGTTCCCAAGACTACTTCATCAAGTTCTACTTCATCAAGTACGACTACAACTCCAAGGATTCCCATCAAGATGATATGGATCCCGAAGAAGAAGAACTAGAGAGTTCTTGAGGGTGACTCCGCCAACATATTTCACTCATATCATTTTGGCAAGAACAAGTGCAATCAACTTCCACATCTTGCACTAGTTCAAGGAGTCACAAACCCTATTGTTGGTAAGACAAGGGACAAGGTAACCTAATGCTTTCATAGACATCATCTTGTGTGTGCATCACTCTATGTCTATGGATATCCTTGTTTGTTCCTTGTGGGACTAACCCGTGTAGGTATTGAAAGTACAACTCACTCCAAAGGATTTCTCCAAATGATCTACATCAACATTCAGCATCCACATCTTCAACACCTACATGAAGTCTTCGTCGACAAACCCCAAGGTTAGTTCATCCCTCTTAGGGGGGATCTCACATCTAGGGGGAGCTTTACTCTAAGAATTGAGTCAAAGAAACTCTAATGGTGTGAAGACAACAATGCATGATGTAAAAGTGGTAACCCCACTTGTGCTTGAACGATGAGTATGACCTATGATCAAATGTTCTCATTTGACTCCTAAGTCAATATACTCATATATAGATGACCTAGTCATCACCAATTGCTTGATAGATGCTAGAATTGGTTCTGCATGCTTTGCCACATATTTCATTTGCCATTTTATTGTGTGAGCATGTTGCTTGCATATTTTACTCATTCGAGGACATCCACTTGTTGTTTTGATTGTTTGGTTTCTCTTTTTTGCCAAGTGGATGGACAAGAATGTCTAAGAACCTTCTCTAGCTATCTATGTTTTTCTTGTCTCAAACTCTATTCATGCTACATCACAAATTTGATCTAGTTAGATTCGAACCACTCTGTGTGAGGAGCACTCGGAGTCCCCGATTCGTCATAGACTTAAACTTCCAAAACTTCTTTGTGCGTTTCGGTCTGACCAATTCTTCCATTTCGGTCATACCGAGATCACTAAGTCGATCTAGGTTTTCAATCTCGGTGCAACCTATTTGAACTTTTCGGTCACACCGAGTTGCAGTAATTGCTTGCAGTTATGCATCTCGGTGCCACTGAGTTGTTCCACTCGGTCACACCGACAGGGTCAGGCTATATATATCCACGGGTCAAAATTTGGAAATTTCTCCGAACTCTTTCGCCCGCGCTCATCCTGCTCTGCCTCCCTGGGTCTCCGAATCGTCCTCCTCGTCGCCAGCTGCCTCCCGCCGCTGGTCTCCGCTGCCGTCAACGGGAATCATCTCTGCCGTTGCTAGCGTAGCAAGTCCATCGCCGAACTAGGGTATGGACTTGATCTTTGTGCTATTCCCACTCCGAATTCCTAGCACATTGTTTTTCCATTAATCTTGCCACGATTGCGATCATGTTATTCATCGAAAACACTCCGTAGATTAGATGTGAATTGAAAATTTAGGGTTAGGTTTCCACCAAAACCATCTCGGACCAACCGAGTTGTAGAACTCGATTCCACCGATTCGGCTAAGGCCATTGCACATGTATTGTCGGTCTGACCGAGAATTGCAAATCGGTGTGACCGAGTTCAAGACTTTGTGAAACCCTAGCAGTCTTGGTGCCACCGAGCTGTGACTTGGTCTGACCGAGTTCACTAGTTTAGGTTCCAAAAGCTGCTTCGGTATCACCTAGTTTACAAATTGGTAGATCCGAAATGCTTTCTTTGGAAAACTAAAACTAAGTTTTTGACTCATTCTTTTGCAAGAACCTCTGTATTTTGAGATGCTCATATACTCTACCTCATCTATCTATTCACAGGGTCTGCTATCAGTGTTTGCAACATATCTGATCAAAGTGACAGTCAGAACAAGTCTGAGGAGCAGGTTCAGATGAGTGAGGGCACTAGTCCCTCTAGCAGCTATGATGAAGGTAACAGGAGCACAACCATTAACTTACCCAAGGCAGCCACCAGGGCCAGAAAGAAGAGAACCTCAGATTCTGAGGATGAAGACTATGTGGCTGTTGAGGATGAGGCCACTTCCAAGAAGAAGGTGCTCAAGAAGGAGTATGCCACAGCTGCTGCCACTAAGCCTGGTATGAAGACCAAAGCACCTGCCAAAAGAATTCCCATGTCTAAGGCCAGAGCCTCTACTCAAGTACCTTTGGAATCTGAACCCAAAGAGGATCCTGCAGAAGGAAAGAAGAAGGAAAGAAAGAGAGGGAGTGGTGCAAGAAAGTTGATCCAATGGCAGAATTTGAGAAGCATTCTTCTGATGAAGAAGAAGAAGAGGTTGCTGCACCAGCACCCAAAGCTCAAAAGCATATGGGTGATGCCATCAGGTCAGGGGCTGCTTCATCAAAGCCCAAAGAAGCTCCTAAGGCAGCTGCTTCATCAAAGCCCAAATCTGCACCCAAGAGGAATACAAGGAACATTCCTACTGGAGAGAAGAACAAGGCTCCTGTGCCTGAAGCTGCTGTTGAAGAAGAAGATGATGAGGAACATGTCTTGAGAAAGTTGAAGCCCAAAATTCCATATCACAATGATGTTCATCCTATAACTGGGGATATGAAGCTGAGGAAGGATGCAGGACTCAGGCAATGGAGATTGACTGATCCCTATGCAGTCAGGAGGAGAACTGCTGTGGACTACAGGTTCCATACAAAGGAACAACAGGACTTCTATGAGACAGTGTTGCTTGACAAGAAGCGAATTGTCTGTGATATGAGATGGGTGGACTGGGAGTACATCAGGAAGAATGAAGAGCATTATCTAGGGGTGTATGACAGTTTCAATGCGTGTGGAGTGGATGACTTTGTTGGGCATAAGCTCACAAAGTGGAATGATGAGCTTATTATGCAGTTCTACTCCACAGCTCACTTCTACCCAGATGGAAGGATTGTCTGGATGTCTGAAGGTACTAGGTACCAATCATCAGTTGAAGAATGGGCAAAGTCGATAAATGCACCTAAGGAAAAAGAGGATGACTTGGATGTCTATGCCAAGAAGAAGAAGGATCACAACTCCATGGCACATATGTACAGAGAGATCCCAGATGCTGCTATTGAGACACACAAGTTTGGATCAGTACATTACCTTCTGTCAGGATTGCCAACAATCAACTGGATCCTCAGGCACACTCTTTTGCTTAAGTCTGGTGATCTCAAAATGATCAGAGGCCATGCTATCAACCTACTTCACATATTTGATGTGCCTCAAAAGTTCAAGGTCATGACCTCATAGTGGAAACTATCAAGAGGACAACTGCAGACCAAAACAGAAGTTGTGGGTATGCCCCACAGATCCAGGAGCTAATCAACTCCAAGATGGGCACTGGCACATACCTCTTGGACAAGGAACGCATGCCCATCTATCCAGATTTTGAGGACAACACAGTGGTAATGGATGAAAATGAACCATCTTCTGTGCAAGCACAAGCAAAGAAGGAGAAGGCAAGGACTGAAAAGGCAGCAAAGATGCCAACCATTGATGAGGCATCTCAGTACTTCTTCAAGAGCAAGCAGGATCATCTTGGCTACTTGATTGCCTCCACTCTGAGGATGGAAAAGGGATTGGCCACCCTGACTCAAAACCAGGAGAGCCTGGAGAGGATCATGGAGAAGAAGTTCTATGACTTGGATGTGAAGGTCACTGAGATACAGTCAGTTGTTGAGAAACTTCAGGATGACATGCAGGAGAGGAAGGGCAAGACTACTACTGATGCTTTTGCCAGAGTGCCCAGGAGTCAGAGATCAGCTGCAGTGCCTGTTCCAGACACCAGAGCCACTTCATATGCACCAGCTACAGCTTTTGTGCAACCAGCTCCAGCACCTACTCCGCCAGCTCCATCCACATAGAATGGAGTCTTCGTCCAAGGAGCCATCTCTACACCACCACCTGAAGACCAAGTCTAAGAGTCGATTTAGTGCTATGCATTTTCTATGAACTTTTTGGTAACTTGTTGCCAAAGGGGGAGAAAAATGTATAGATCATAGAATTTGAGCGAGAGTTTTGCTTTTGTTCTCTCTTGTTTTGGTGGTTGAACTTTATTTGCTTGTTTGAGATACGTTATGCTTTTGTGAGATACTTGGATGATCATGTGTTTGATCATATGCTACCTTAATGCTTGTTGGATGACATTATCCTTTTATCTCTATATGATCATTCAGTTTGCTTGGTGATGAGTCCATGCATTTAATTTTTATCATTTTGAGCGCTCCACCAAGATGTATGTGACATGGAAGAGTAACCCATGATTCTAACTCTTTGTGCATTTGCAGTCCAAAGGAAATCTTAAACTATGCACAAATTTAGGGGGAGCTCTTGCTTATCACATACTTCTCAAAGTGACAATGTTTTTCAATCTTATTATCATTTGTCGAAGCTTTGATCTATATGTTGTCATCAATTACCAAAAAGGGGGAGATTGAAAGTGCAACTATCCCTAGGTGGTTTTGGTAACTCCTAACAACATATAGCTCATTGAGCTAATGCTATTTCAAGATGAATATTTCAGGAAAGCTCAATGATTGGCATGGCATGGATGAGAAAAGTGGACCCCTCAAAATACTAAGGACAAAAGGATTGGCTCAAGCTCAAAGCTCAAGACTCTACATTTTATATTTTAGTGATCCAAGATCACATTGAGTCTATAGGGAAAGCCAATACTATCAAGGAGGGATGAGGTGTTGCTTAATGGCTTACTTGCTCAAAATGCTTAGTGGTATGCTCCAAAGCCCTCAACTACTTTCTCACATCCACATATGACCTAAACCAAAAGTCAAACTTGGCCCCACCGATTCTCTCTATCCGGCGCCACCGAGTTCAGATGTCATAGCCACTGCCACAAACCTAGGCAAATCGGTCTCACCGATAGGGATCTCGGTCTCACCAAGATGGGATTGTAATCTCTCTGTTTCCCTTCGTAATGTTTCAGTACCACCGAGATGAGTGATCGGTCCCACCGAGATTGCAATGTAAACTCTCTGTTTCCTTTTTGTAACAGTTCGGTCTCACCGAAATGAGCGAATCGGTCCCATCGAGTTTACCTGACCAACTCTCTGGTTAGCTTATTACCAAAATCGGTCCTACCAAGTTTGTGTAATCGGTCTCACTGAGATTACGTTATGCCTTAACCCTAACCATATTGGTCCTACCGAGTTGCATGTCGGTCCCACCGAAAATCCTAACGGTCACTAGATTTGCTGAATCGGTCCGACCGAGTTTCTCAATTCGGTCCCACTGAGATTGGCAAGTTGTGTGTAACGGTCAGGTTTAGTGTGGAGGCTATATATACCCCTCCACCTCCTCTTCATTTGTGGAGAGAGCCATCAGAATGAACCTACAATTCCAACTTGCATTTTCTGAGGGAGAACCACCTACACTTGTGTTGAGACCAAGATATTCCATTCCTACCATATGAATCTTGATCTCTAGTCTTCCCCAAGTTGCTTTCCACTCAAATCTTCTTTCCACCAAATCCAAATCCTGTGAGAGAGAGTTGAGTGTTTGGGAGACTATCATTTGAAGCACAAGAGCAAGGAGTTCATCATCAACACACCATTTGTTACTTCTTGGAGAGTGGTGTCTCCTAGATTGGCTAGGTGTCACTTGGGAGCCTCCGACAAGATTGTGGAGTTGAACCAAGGAGTTTGTAAGGGCAAGGAGCTCGCCTACTTGGTGAAGATCTACCGCTAGTGAGGCAAGTCCTTCGTGGGCGACGACCATGGTGGGATAGACAAGGTTGCTTCTTCGTGGACCCTTCGTGGGTGGAGCCCTCCGTGGACTCGCGCAACCGTTACCCTTCATGGGTTGAAGTCTCCATCAACATGGATGTACGATAGCACCACCTATCGGAACCATGACAAAAACATTCGTGTCTCCAATTGCGTTTGAATTCTCCAAACCCTTCCCTTTACATTCTTGCAAGTTGCATGCTTTACTTTCCGCTGCTCATATACTCTTTGCATGCTTGCTTGAATTGTGTTAAGATTGCTTGACTTGTGCTAAGTTAGCTAAAATCTGCCAAAGACTAAAATTGGGAAAAGGATAAGTTTTTATTTGGTCAAGTAGTCTAATCACCCCCTCTAGACATACTTTTGATCCTACAGTAACCATGGACCAGGAGACTGGGGGCTCCTGAGCCTTCGGTACCTCAGCAACAACATCGGGTATCGGCACCTCTGGAGCCAGCGGGGCCATGGGGGATGGCGCCCTACCAGGGCGCTCCTCCAGGCCTTGCAATGATGACCTGGCAGGGAGGTGCGAACACCGTCGCCTCCCCTCCCCATGGAAGAAGGTGCGGCCACGGTAATCAGCCCCAGATGGCGTCACCACGTCCTCTTTCCTCTTCTTCGCACCAGGCGGTGGCCTAACCAATCGATGGAGAACGTCAATTACCAGCAGCATAATCAAGGACAAGATGGAGCTCGGACACTTACTGGTCTACCGCGGAGTAGTTCACCCTCTTGCTGAGCTTGAAGCCTGAGAGCCTCGTGACTCGGGGCGCAGCCGCAAGGGCTCCAGGAGCAAGGGAAGGCGCAACAGAAGGGTTGGAAGCAGCTCCAGGCAACATCCGGGCAGAAGCAGCCTCTCGGGAGATCAGCGCCGACATGCCCTTTTTCGGGATCGCAGGCGGATCCTCCTCCTCTGGGGTGGCTCCGGCCTCGTCATCGTCTGGCAAGGTGCAGAGGATGTTGGCACTGCGCGGGGGCGAGGTATCCCCTGTCCCCTTGAGGGTTGTGTACTACACAACCTTCTTCTTGTAGACGTTGTTGGGCCTGCAAGTGCACAGGTTTGTAGGACAGTAGCAAATTTCCCTCAAGTGGATGACCTAAGGATTATCAATCCGTAGGAGGCGAAGGATGAAGAGGGTCTCTCTCAAACAACCCTGCAACCAAATAACAAAGAGTCTCTTGTGTCCCCAACACACCCAATACAATGGTAAATTGTATAGGTGCACTAGTTCGGCGAAGAGATGGTGATACAAGTGCAAAATAGATAGTAGATATAGGTTTTTGTAATCTGAAATAAAAAAACAGCAAGGTAACTAACGGTAAAAGTGAGCGTAAACGGTATTGCAATGATAGGAAACAAGGCCTAGAGTTCATACTTTCACTAGTGCAGGTTCTCTCAACAATAATAACATAGATAGATCATATAACAAGCCCTCAACATGCAACAAAGAGTCACTCCGAAGCCACTAATAGCAGAGAACAAACGTAGAGATTATGGTAGGGTATGAAACCACCTCAAAGTTATTCTTTTGGATCAATCTATAAAAGAATTCTTACTAGAATAACACCTTAAGATACAAATCAACCAAAACCATAATGTCACCTAGATACTCCATTATCACCTCAAGTATCCGTGGGCATGATTATACGATATGCATCACACAATCTCAGATTCATCCAACCAACATAAAAGTACTTCAAAGAGTGCCCCAAAGTTTCTTCCGGAGAGTTAAGAACGAGTGCCAACCCCTATGCTTAGGTTCATGGGCGGAACCCGCAAGTTGGTCACCAAAACATACATCAAGTGGCACATGATATCTCATTGTCACCACAGATAATCACGGCAAGACATACATCAAGTGTTATCATAAAAGACTCAATCTGATAAGATAACTTCAAAGGGGAAACTCAATTCATCACAAGAGAGTAGAGGGGGAGAAACATCTTAAGATCCAACTACAATGGCAAAGCTCGTGATACATCAAGATCGTGCCATCGAGGGAACACGAGAGAGAACACGAGAGAGAGAGATCAAACACATAGCTACTGGTACATACCCTCAGCCCCGAGGGTGAACTACTCCCTCCTCGTCATGGATAGCGCCAGGATGATGAAGATGGCCACCAGTGATGGGATCCCCCTCCGACAGGGCACCGGAATAGGGTCCCGATTGGTTTTTGGTGGCTACAGAGGCTTGCGGCGGCGGAACTCTCGATCTATCTTATGTTCTGGAAGTTTTAGGATACAATAGTATATATGGGTGCAGGGGGTACGTTGGAGGAGCTACGGGGGCCCCACGAGGCAGGGGGCGCGCCTGGGGGTGGGGGTGGGCACGCCCCACCCTCGTGGGCAGCCCATATCTCCCCTGACGTGCACTCCAAGTTCCCTGGGTTGCTTTCCTTCCAAAAATAACTTCTCAAGTTGATTTCGTTCCGTTTTGACTCCGTCTGATATTCCTTTTCCTCGAAACACTAAAATAGGCATAAAACAACAAATCTGGGTTGGGCCTCCGGTTAATAGGTTAGTCCCAAAAGTAATATAAAAGTGGAAAATAAAGCCCAATATAGTCCAAAACAGTAGATAAAGTAGCATGGAGCAATCAAAAATTATAGATACATTGGAGACGTATCAAGCATCCCCAAGCTTAATTCCTGCTCGTCCTTGAGTAGGTAAATGATAAAAAAGAATTTTTTATGCGGAGTGATACTTTGGCATAATTTCAATGTCAAACTTCTTAATTGTGATATGAATATTCAGATCTGAAAGATTCAAGACAAAAGTTCATATTGACACAAAAATAATAATACTTCAAGCATACTAATCAAAGCAATCATGTCTTCTCAAAATAGCATGGCAAAAGAAAGTTCATCCCTACAAAATCATATAGTTAGGCTATGCTTCATTTTCGTCACACAAAGATGTTCCCAACTTCTATACCCCTGATGACAAGCCAAGCAATTATTTCATACTTAAATAATCTCAAACTTTTTCAACCTTCATGCAATACATGAGCGTGAGCCATGGATATAGCACTATGGGTGGAATAGAATATGATGATGGGGATTGTGTGGAGAAGACAAAAAATGAGAAAGTCTCACATTGACAAGGCTAATGAACGAGCTATGGAGATGCCCATTATTTGATGTCAACATGAGGAGTAGGGATTGCCATGCAACGGATGCACTAGAGCTATGAATGCTCAACAAAAGAAAAACTAGTGGGTGTGCATCCAACTTGCTTGCTCATGAAGACCTAGGGCATTTGAGGAAGCCCATCGTACGAATATACAAGCCAAGTTCTATAATGAAAAATTCCCACTAGTATAAAAAGATAACTTATGATACTCACTACATGAAGAACAAGGTGCTACTTTGAAGTACAGTATATGAGACTCACTACATGAAGAACAAGGTGCTACTTTGAAGCACAAGTGTGGAAAAAGAGATAGTAGCATTGCCCTTTTTATTTTTTATTTTTTTGGGCCTTTATTTTTTTTCTTTTGACCTTTCTATTTTTTTGGGCCTTTTTTGGCCTTTTTTGGGCAATGCTCTAATAATGATGATCATCACACTTCTATTGATTACAACATAAGGATTACAACTCAAAACTTAGAACAAGATATGACTCTATATGAAGGCCTCCGGCGGTGTACTGGGATGGTGCAATGAATCAAGAGTGAAATGTATGAAAAATAATGCACGGTGGCTTTGCCACAAATACGATGCCAACTACATGATCATGCAATGGCAATATGACAAAAGTAATGTATGTCATGATGATGATGATGATGGAAGTTGCATGGCAATATATCTCGGAATGGCTATGGAAATGCCATAATAGGTAGGTATGGTGGCTATTTTGAGGAAGATATAAGGAGGTTTATGTGTGATAGAGCGTATCGTATCACGGGGTTTGGATGCACCGGCGAAGTTTGCACCAACTCTCAAGGTGAGAAAGGGCAATGCACGGTACCGAAGAGGCTAGAAATGGCGGAAAGGTAAAAGTGCGTATAATCCATGGACTCAACATTAGTCAAAAGAACTCATATACTTATTGCAAAAACTTAGAAGTCATCAAAAATCAAGTACTACGCGCATGCTCCTAGGGGGATAGATTGGTAGGAAAAGACCATCGCTCGTCCCCGACCGCCACTCATAAGGATGCACAAGCCAGGTACACTTCATGTTTCAAATTTGTTACACAAATTTAACCATACGTGCATGCTACGGGACTTTCTAACTTCAACACAAGCATTCTTTAAATTCATAATCACTCAACTAGCACGAGTTTGATATTATCACCTCCATATCTCAAAACAATTATCAAGCATCAAACTTTTCTTAGTATTCAACAAACTCATAAGAAAGTTTCACATGTCTTGAATACCAAGTATATTAATATTAAGCAAATTACCATGCTATGTAAGACTCTCAAAATAATCTAAGTGAAGCACAAGAGTTCAACTATTTCTCCAAAATAAAACTACCACCATGCTCTAAAAGGTATAAGTGATGCACTAGAGCAAATGACAAACTACTCCGAAAGATATAAGTGAAGGTCAATGAGTAGCTAAATAATTATGCAACTATGCGAAGACTCTCTCTCATTTAATAATTTCAGATCTTCATACTTTATTCAAACAGAAAGAAAAGCTAAAGAAAACTACATTGCAAGGATAGCACAACTCAAGTGAAGAAGCAAAAACTTAGGCTCAACCGATACTAACCGATAGTTGTTGAAGAAGAAAGGTGGGATGCCTACCGGGGCATCCCCAAGCTTAGATGCTTCCGACTTCTTGAAATATTATGTTGGGTTGCCTTGGGAATTCCCAAGCTTGAGTTTTTGTGGCTCCTTAATTCCTCTCATATCATGGTTTCTCTTTTTATCAAAAGCTTCATTCACAACAAACTCAACAAGAACTCGTGAGATAGGTTAGTATAAACCAATGCAAAACCTTATCATTTTCTACTCTAACAAATCACTAAAATTATTATTCAACATTGAATACTAAATGCCTCTGCATATTTAATACTCCTATCTTCAAATATTATCATGAAACAAACAAACATATGCAAACAACGCAAACATAACAACAATCTGTCAAAACAGTATAGTCTGTAAAGAATGCAGGAGTATCAATACTTCCCTAACTTCAAAAATTATGAACTAAAATTACCACTGTAGTAAATTTATCAGAGCTCATTATGCAAAAAGTTTCAACATTATATCATGCTCTGAATTTTCTAAGGAATTTTTTCAACAGTGGTAAACTTTCTGTTTTCAAACAGCAACATGTATACTAGCAAAATAAGCATGACAAAGGCTATCCTTGACTTTTTTTTTGAAACTAAAGATGCAAAACATTAATTTAGACAACAGAAAATACTAACAAAAGAAAATGATGCTCCAAGAAAAACACATATCATGTGGTGAACAAAAATATAGCTCCAAGTAAAGTTACCAATAGACGAAGACGAAAAGAGGGGATGCCTTCCGGGGCATCCCCAAGCTTAGGCTCTTGGTTATCCTTCAATATTACCTTAGGGTGACTTGAGCATCCCCAAGCTTAAGCTCTTACCACTCCTTATTCCATAGTCCATCGAATCCTTACCCAAAACTTGAAAACTTCACAACACAAAACTCAACAGAAAACTCGTAAGCTCCGTTAGTATAAGAAAATAAAACCACCACTTTGGTACTGTAATGAACTCATTCTAAATTCATATTGGTGTAATATCTACTGTATCCCAACTTATATATGGTTCATACCCTCCGATACTACTGATAGATTCAATAAGCAAACAACATAGAAAACAGAATCTATCAAAAACAGAACAGTCTGTAGTAATCTGTATCAAACGTATACTTTTGGAACTCCAAAAATCCTACCAAATTAGGAAGTCCTAAGCAATTTGTGTACCAATCCATAGCAAAACAAAGAAGATCAGAATCATGTTTCTGTGAATTAACAAAACTAATTTACTGGGTGCAAAAGTTTCTGATTCTCAGCAGGATCAACACAACTATCACCGTAAGCTATCCTAAATGTCTTACTTGGCACTTTGTTGAAACAAAAGATATAAAACATGATTAATACAATATCATAATCATGTGGACACACAAAAATAGTAAGGATAAATATTGGGTTGTCCCCCAACAAGCGATTTTCTTCAATGCCTTTCTAGCTAGGCATGATGATGACAATGATGCTCACATAAAAGATAAGAATTGAAACATAACGGGAGCATCATGAAGCATATGACTAGCACATTTAAGTCTAACCCACTTCCTATGCATAGGGATTTTGTGAGCAAACAACTTATGGAAACAATAATCAACAAGCATAGGAAGGTAACACAAGCATAGCTTCAAGATTTTAAGCACATAGAGAGGAAACTTGATATTATTGCAATTCCTACAAGCATATATTCCTCCCTCATAATAATTTTCAGTAGCATCATGAATGAATTCAACAATATAACCAGCACCTAAAGCATTCTTTTCATGATCTACTAGCATAGAAAATTTACTACTCTCCTCATAAGCAAACTTCTTCTTTATGGCATACGTATCGTCACAATAATCATCATAGATAGGAGGCATGCTTTCATCATAGTAAATTTGTTCATCAAAGCTTGTGGGAGAAAAAATATCATATTC
The DNA here is from genome assembly GCF_018294505.1 of Triticum aestivum. Classification (NCBI taxonomy): domain Eukaryota; kingdom Viridiplantae; phylum Streptophyta; class Magnoliopsida; order Poales; family Poaceae; genus Triticum; species Triticum aestivum. The sequence continues at coordinate 545,542,324 of NC_057798.1, forward strand.
ATCAAACATAGCTTCCCCAAGCTTATGGATTTGCATATCATTAGCATCATGTATATTCAAGGAATTCATACTAACAACATTGCAATCATGCTCATCATTCACATATTTCATGCCAAGCATTCTATGTAATTCTTCTTCTAGCACATGAGCACAATTTCCCTTCCCATCATTTTCACGAAAGATATTAAAAAGGTGAAGCGTTTGAGATCAAATTAATTCCATTTTTTTGTAATTTTATTTTATAAACTAACTAGTGCCAAAACAAGAAACAGAAAGATTCGATTGCAAGATCAAAAGATATATCTTCACTTACCTAGCCTCCCCGGCAACGGCGCCAGAAAAGAGCTTGATGTCTACTACACAACCTTCTTCTTGTAGACGTTGTTGGGCCTGCAAGTGCACAGGTTTGTAGGATAGTAGCAAATTTCCCTCAAGTGGATGACCTAAGGTTTATCAATCCATAGGAGGCGTAGGATTAAGATGGTCTCTCTCAAACAACCCTGCAACCAAATAACAAAGAGTCTCTTGTGTCCCCAACACACCCAATACAATGGTAAATTGTATAGGTGCACTAGTTCGGCGAAGGGATGGTGATACAAGTGCAAAATAGATAGCAGATATAGGTTTTTGCAATCTGAAATAATATAAACAGCAAGGTAACTAACGGTAAAAGTGAGTGTAAACGATATTGCAATGATAGGAAACAAGGCCTATGGTTCATACTTTCACTAGTGCAAGTTCTCTCAACAATAATAACATAGATAAATCATATTACAAGCACTCAACATGCAAGAAAGAGTCACTCCGAAACCACTAATAGCGGAGAACAAACATAGAGATTATGGTAGGGTATGAATCCACCTCAAAGTTATTCTTTCGGATCAATCTATAAAAGTGTTCTTACTAGAATAACACCTTAGGATACTAATCAACCAAAACCCTAATATCACCTAGATACTCCATTGTCACCTCAAGTATCCGTGGGCATGATTATATGATATGCATCACACAATCTCAGATTCATCCAACCAACATAAAAGTACTTCAAAGAGTGCCCCAAAGTTTCTTCCGGAGAGTCAAGAACGCGTGCCAACCCCTATGCATAGGTTCATGGGCGGAACCCGGAAGTTGGTCACGAAAACATACATCAAGTGGCACATGATATCCCATTGTCACCACAGATAATCACGGCAAGACATACATCAAGTGTTCTCATAAAAGACTCAATCTGATAAGATAACTTCAAAGGGGAAACTCAATTCATCACAAGAGAGTAGAGGGGAAGAAACATAATAAGATCCAACTACAATAGCAAAGCTCGGGATGCATCAAGATCGTGCCATCGAGGGAACACGAGAGAGAACATGAGAGAGAGAGAGATCAAACACATAGCTACTGGTACATACCCTCAGCCCCGAGGGTGAACTACTCCCTCCTCGTCATGGATAGCACCGGGATGATGAAGATGGCCACCGGTGATGGGATCCCCCTCCGGTAGGGCACCGGAACATGGTCCCGATTGGTTTTTGGTGGCTACAGAGGCTTGCGGCGGCGGAACTCCCGATCTATCTTCTGTTCTGGAAGTTTTAGGGTACAAGAGTATATATGGGTGCAGGGGGTACGTCGGAGGAGCTACGGGGGCCCCACGAGGCAGGGGGGCGTGCCCGGGGGGGGGGCATGCCCCCTACCCTCGTGGGCAGCCCATATCTCCCCTGACATGCACTCCAAGGTCCCTGGGTTGCTTTCCTTCCAAAAATAACTTCTCCAGTTGATTTCGTTCCGTTTTGACTCCGTCTGATATTCCTTTTCCTCGAAACACTGAAATAGGCATAAAACAGCAAATCTGGGCTGGGCCTCCGATTAATAGGTTAGTCACAAAAGTAATATAAAAGTGGAAAATAAAGCCCAATATAGTCCAAAGCAGTAGATAAAGTAGCATGGAGCAATCAAAAATTATAGATACGTTGGAGACGTATCAAGGGTCGCCTCCGAGACGCGCTCCTCGTCTTCTTCCTCTCCTCCTCCTCTGCGGGAGTCACCCGAAGACACGTCCACCAGCGTCGTCGCCCCCCGGAACACAGGGGGCGCCGCCGGCACCAGACCATGTCCGTCGAAGGTGGGCATGGCAGCCACCACCCGCGCCCTGTCCTCGCGGAGGAACAGAGGGACAGGGGCATTCGGCGGATACTCCTGATCGTCCCCGACCAAGAGACGGTGAGCTGCGGCCAGATCCTCATCAGCCAAGGCCGCCGGATTTCAGGCGAAGCTTGTCGTGTGCACCCCCAAGCATCCATAAGGGGCGCGAGTGCGCCTGGAGCGGAGCCACCCGCTGCATCAAGAACTCCCTTAGGAGCACGACCCCCATCAGCTTCACCGCCCTCATGTTGCCTGGCTTTAGTTCGGCATTCATCTTCTCCAGCACCAACTTCGCATGATCGTCAGCGAACTTTGCGCGAGACCACCCTTCGTCGGGATGGGGCATCTCCATAGGTACCGCCAACCAGGGGTGGACACACTTGGCATCCATCATGACCCACTTGCTCCAGAAGCTGTCGGCCCTCTTCCCGGCCTTCGAGATTGCGTGGGCCTTCCCGTACACGACAAAATTGGCACACGCCAAGGTGTGGTCGCCGTTGGTTCGGAGGAGGAAGAAGTGGCGCAGCAGAGCCATGGATGGCATCACCCCAACATGCGCCTCGCAGTAGTAGGCGAAAATCGACAAGAGAAGGATGGAGTTGGGATGGAGATGAAGGGGTAGAAAGTGCTCCCCTGAGATTCCGGCACGGAGGAGCCAGCCCGGAGTTCGGTCTCCCCCTTTTCGTTGCTCTCCACCGCCGTCAGCAGGCGTGTGGCAGCGAGATTCTTCTCCGACACATTGGGGGCGTCCAGGGCTGGCGCTGTGCATCAACCTTGGCCTTGCGGGGCTCCATCGCTCGCTGAGAGCGAAGGGATCAAAGCGGATCTGGAGATAGCGGAAGCAAGAAGCTAGGAAGGGTATCTGGAGCAAGACGAAGGAAAGCAATGAAGGCAAGCCTTGCCCGCGCCAACCTTTTTGTCAGTCGGGCAATAGCTGAGGCAGCGTGGGGAAGCGGAGACGCCCACATCCAATCAGTCGCCATGCATCGACCAAGGCCGCAGGCTGTTGGGGCCAGCGGTGCTCCGCACTTGCCCTTTGGCTTCGCCGCTAAGGAAAGTCCGAGAGCGCCTTGGGCCCGGGGGCTACTGTCAGCGTTTTGGGAATGGGGGTTGAGGGAGTCCTGGATAAGGCGGTATCCGGACAGCCGGACTGTATACATCGGGCGGACTATTGAAGCGTGAAGATACAAGACTCAAGACTTTGGCCCGTGTCCGGATGGGACTCTCCTTGGCGTGGAAGACAAGCTTGGCGATCCGGATATTGTGTTTCCTTCCTTGTAACCGACTCCATGTAAACCCTAGCCCTCTCCGGTGTCTATATAAACCGGGGAGGGTGGTCCATAGAAGGCCGATCACAATTACAATCATGCCATCATAGGCTAGCTCTTAGGGTTTAGCCTCTACGATCTCATGGTAGATTTACTCTTGTACTACCCATATCTTCAATATTAATCAAGCAGGAAGTAGGGTTTTACCTCAATTGAGATGGCCCGAACCTGGGTAAACATCTGTGTCCCTTGCTTCCTGTTACCATCAGCCTTGACGCACAGATCGGGACCCCCTACCCGAGATCCGCTGGTTTTGACACCGACAATGGTGATTTCATTGAGAGTTCCTCTGTGTCGTCGCCGCAAGGCTCGATGGCTCATCTCGTCATCAAGGACGACATTACCTCGGAGGGAGCTCCGGCTGTAGGCCATACTCTCCGACTCGGCGGCTTTCTCATGGCCGCCCCATTGGCGGTAGCGCCGATGATGGCCACTCGGGTCATCAATCATAACCTTCGCGTCAGTTCGGAACTCGCCGAACAGATAGATCCGATGGAGCTCTCTGTCGGATTTTGGGTTCCGGCAGACCCTTGAGGTTCAAACACTGGGGTGCACGCGAAGATCACACCCCCAGCCTACCCATGTCTCACTGCCTCGCTAGGATCTAAACTACACGAAGAACAACACAAAGGACACAAGATTTATACTGGTTCAGGACACCATTGTGGTGTAATACCCTACTCCAGTGTGTGGTGTGGTGGATTGCCTCTGGGGCTGATGAACAATACAAGGGAAGAACAGCCTTGCGAGGTTCTGTTCCTATGGTGGTGTTGTCCCTTTGGAGGGGTCGATTCGAGATGCCTCTATACTATTGTGGCTAGTCCTATTTATAGGCGGAGGCCCTGGGCCTCTTCCCAAATATTGAGAGGGAAGGGCGCCAACAATTGGCCATTTTGAAGGGGAACATCTAGTACACTTATCCTGACTAAAGTTGGTCCTTGCCTGCCAAAGACCCTAACGATGATGCTGGCTTGGGCTCGACGATGACCTGCATTCTGCCGCCCTGCTGGTCTTGGTCTTGTTGCACCTAAATGGTTGCCTTTGCTTGATACCCTTGCCTGCACTTGCCCCTTTGCACCAAAGGGGAAACAAGGACTCTGCGCAGGCCGGCGCCCGCCTGGCGCCCTCCTGGCCCTGGTCGTCATGGCTTGCATCATGGGCACCTCGTGAGGTACCCCACCTTGATCTCTCCGCCTCCTCGTGAGCCAGCCTGACGAGGCCGTGCCTGAGGAAACCTCCTGTCTACCTTCCCCGCAAGGGTCTTGAGCATGTGTTGATGAAGATGGGCCATGCTGGGCCACTCCATGAGCCACGCCGTAGGCCACAGGCAGGCAAGTCTGGGTACCCCCGTTCCCAGAACACCGACAGTAGCCCCCGAGGCCAAGGCGCGCTCGGACTTGGCTTAGCAGAGAAGCGAAGAGGCAAGTGCGAAGCGCCGCGGGCCCCAAGAGCCTGCGGCCTTGGGCACCGCGTGGCGGTTGATTGGACGTGGGCGTCCTGGCTCCCCATGGTACCTTGGCAACTACACAAACTGATAAGGGAGTGTCACCCGCCCGGGCTTACCTTCTTTACCCTCTCCTTCATTGCCCAGATCCCCTTTCTTGCTCCTACCCTTCTTGCTTCCGAAATCCCCAGATCTACTCCAACCCTGCATCCTAGCAAGGCATGGTGCCTCGCCCAACCCCAGCCGGAGCATGGTACTCGCCCGCCTTGGATCCTCCGACTGTGTCGGAGAAGAATCTTGCTCGGACGCGCCAGATGATGGCGGCGCAAGGCATCGATGGGACGGCCGCGCTCAAGGCCGACTCTGCCCTTCCCGAGGGCAGAGGAAGCACCTTCTACCCGCTCTTCATGAGCGCCATCACCGCCGGTCTGGTGCCCCCTTTTCCGAGCTCTTCCTTTCTGTTCTCCACCATTACAATCTGCAAACTCTGCACCTCCATCCCAACTCCATTCTTCTCCTGGCGATCTTTGCCTCCTACTGCGAGGCTCATGTCGGGGTGAGGCCTTCGGTGGCCTTGCTGCGTCATTACTTCTACCTCCGGGTTTCCCGCGGCTCCATCACCGTGTGCGCGAGCTTTGTCGCGCACAGCAGCTCTAACGCCATCTCGAAGCCCGGGAAGAGAATCGAGGGCTTCAGGAGCAAGTGGGTCATGGTGGATGCTGGGCGCACCCATCCCAAGCTGATTCTGCCCACGGGGCAGCCCAAGTCTGTTGACGCTTGGTCCCGTGCGGAGCTCGTTAATCCCCGTGCGAGGCCGGTGCTGGAGAAGATGGATGCGGACCTGTGGCCGGACAACATGGCGACAACGAAGCTGACCGGGGCGTCGCTCCTGAGGGAGTTCCTGGAGCATCAGGTGGCTCCGCTCTAGGAACACTCGCTTCCGCTGTAAAAGCTCGGGAGGGCCGATGCTGCCCTTCGCTCGAACCCCGAAGCCCTGGCTGACGAGGATCTGGCTGCGGTCCTCCAATCCTTGGTTGGGGAAAATGTGGCGAGGTTGGAGGATGCTCCTGTGCCCTTGTTCCTTCAGGATGATTGGAAGCAGGTGGTGAACTCCATGTCCGCTTTCAACAAGGGTGGACCTGTGCCAGCAGAGGTTCCTGAGGCTCCGGCGGCCCTGGCGATGGTGAATGTATCCTCCGGCGATGCCAGTGGAGAGGAGGGAGAAGAGGAGGAGGAGGGCGAGGAGCCCGATTCAGAGGCGACTGACGGGGAGTCGAGAACACCCCTCCCTCGGCGTAGGTCCCACGCCCTTCGCCTCATGCCGGATGACGACGAGGACGGCGATGAGCGGGGCGGCGAGAGCTCGCCCCTGATGCCGAAGAAGGACAGGACGGGGTTGGTTCTCCATGGGTCCGCTCCGACTCCGAGGCAATCCGCGGACACACCTCCTGCTCCCGAGCCTCTTGAAGTTGACCCTAGCGTCAGGCTCTCGGGCTTCAAGTTCGGCCGGAGGTTGCTTGAGCTCGTGAGCGACGACGGGTAAGTGCTCGATTCTCGATTGCTTCATGCTTTGTTTTTGAAGCTTGACGTGCATATTCCTTGGCCAGGCCGGTGCCTGCGGCGAAGAAGTTGAAAGGGGCTCTTGAGGCTCCGTCCGAGGCAGCACCCCCATCCGCGGGAGAAGGGGGCGACAAGACGCGGGCCTCTCCTGCTCGGTCATCCTCGCGAGGCCTGGCGGGGCCAGCTGGAGCGAGCTCAGCCCCCATGGCCCAAGCGATTCCAATAGTGTCTTTGCCTGGCGCCACTGCCGCAGTCGTCGGGGTGCAGAAGGCACTGACTCATGGCGCTGTGATTACGCTGCCGTCTTCACTTCCTACTCCGCCAACCGCTATCTCTCCGACTCCTCCTACTGTTCTGGATCGTGCTGCTACTGAGTTGGATCGGCTGCGGAATGATCTTCTGGGCACCGATAGCTTGGTGGCCGGGCGCCTGGAGTTGGTCTCTGGCTGGGTCCGCTCTGATGCTTCGATCCGATCGGCGCTGGCTCAGGCCGCGATAGCCTGCGATGAGGAGAAGCAGGTCGTCCTTGAGGCGAAGGCTGCTCACGACGTCGCCTTGGGTGAGGTTGCGGATGTCCAGGGCCGCTACAAGGTGCTAGAGAGCGAACTGCAAGGCCTGCGCGACCAGCTTGTCGAGAAGGCCTGCGTCCGCCAGGAGAAGGAGGAAGGCATGAGGGCCCGCGAGTCTGCCGCCAAGGACTGGGATGCCGAGCTTGATGAACGCCAAGGCCACTTGGGTGCGCTGGAGCAAGCGTTGGAGGTGAAGAAGATCGAGCTGGACGGCAAGGCGCGGGTCCTCGCCGAGGACCGTGTGGCCTTCGCGAAGTTGGAGATGAAGGCTCGCACCCTGCTGAAGTCGATGTATGACAGCGGCCTCCCGCTGGCCAGCTCCGAGGAGGGCCCCACCAAGCTGCTTCCCTTTTTGGTCCATGCCCTCAAAGATGTCGCCCTCGGCCTTGGCCCTATGGCTGAGGATGAGGCGCGCGTCCTTGTTTCTACGGCGCTAACGCGCGTCCTTACCCACGTCTACCTCCGCGACCCCAGCGTTGACCTCGACAGCCTGCTGGAGCCTGTGAGCGGCGAGCTTGCCGCCATTGCTGCCGAGGCCGTGAAGGGTCGCACAGAGGCTCTGCGGGCGAAGTTCCGGGCCTTCAGCACCAAGCCGAAGCGAGGCGCTGCCGGTCTTGAGGCTCCACGAGGCGAAGCTGCCCAGCGTAGCACCGTCTCCAGCGACGGCGCCACCGAAAAGTGACCCCTTCATGGCTCCCGTCCTGCTTTTAATTCCTGCAGCATGCATTCTGCCTCGTGGAGGCGTTTAAACTTGTGCTTGGCATTGTCAAAGTACTCTATGGACTATAATATTTGCTTTTGAATTTCTTGAGATTTGCATTTTTCCTTCCTACTTGCTTGTGTTCTACGTCGGTAGAGCCCGGCCCCGCGCATACCTCAGCCACCGTTAGCCCCGACAGGAAACCAGGACGGGACCAAGGAGTGAGGGGCTACATGACAAGTTAGGCTCCTGAGTCACGATGCTCAGGAGTCCCCCTTGACGCACGAACAGCAAGTAGGGGGGTGAGATGCATGGGTGAATTTACCGTTCTACGTCGGCAGGGCCCGGCCCCGCGCATACCTCAACCGCCGTTAGCCTTTCGGAACTAAGGGGTGAGGGGCTACGTGACCAGTTAGGTCCTGAGTGGCGATGCTTAGGGGTCCCCCTTGACGTTCAAACAGCCTTCGTACCTTGGCTCCGCTCGGGAAGAGGCATGCGATGAACCAGGCCCGAGGGGCCTAGCTGGGTGGCGTGCGCCTGGGCATGACCCTGGCGCAGCCCCCATGCCCAGCCCCCTCGTGCGACACTCTTGAGGGGAGGCATTACGATGAGTCTGGACACCGAGCTCTGGGCTACCTTAGGTTGATGTAGCCGGGGGCCACCCTCAATTGTTTATCACCAGCGCGGAGCATAGCGCTTCTGTATGTGTACGGGCATAGCCGCTCCTCGGCAGTGTCATCAGCCAGCACAGAGCATGGTGCTTCCACTGGTGCGTGGGAGGGGGCTCCCCTCCGGGAGGAGCCCCCGGGGCGTGTACAGCCCCGCCCTGACACGTGGCTGGCACGGTAGGGCCTGGCGTGGTGTATCTGGGCACCTGTGAGCCAGCGTGGGATTCACGGGGCCCTACCTCAAGGTGGGTTGCGCCTGGCTCTGGGCCTTTTCTTTTAATGTGTCCCTGCAGGTTTGGTTAGATGTCGGTGCTCTACGTCCTCGGGTCCCGGCCCTCGAGCGAGGCTCAGCCATCGCTGGCATGCCAGATCGCGATGTCATGGACATGGCCAGAGGGTGAGGGCCGGAGAGCCAGTAAGAGCACATGAGTCGCGATGCTCAGGTACCCCCCCTTTAACGTGCAAGCAGTCGACATGAAGAAAGAAGGGTGCCATGGGCAAGTATCACACAACGATAATGATGGGTCAAATGCACGACCCAAATAAACGCGAGAGGGATACATGCCACCGGGTCTGGCCCATGTGGCTTGGGGATAATGCAGCCCGAGGGGCGCCCCCGATAAAGTAAGATGAAAACATGAACTAAAGGAGATACATGCCACAGGGACGGACCCACGCGGCCTGGGAATGATGCAGCCCTAGGGGGCGCTCCCAGCTGAAAATGAAACTCGAAGGATGTCACCTGACGATGTTGAAGATGGAGGGATGCTGAAGTAGCGGACGGTGTGTGCTGCGGGAGATGATCTTCACGAGCCCCCAGGCCTCGGGGCCTCGGGAGGCTCCGGAGGCGCTGGCGGCTCCTCGCGGACCATCCCCATCTCCGTCAGGACTGCGGACTGCCTGACCGCCTGAGCCTCCAAGATGCTCCTCATGAGGTGCTGACGCACCACAGCCACGTTCGGCAGGCCGTGAGGTATGCGAACATAGCTGTGGGGTGGACCTTCACAGCGTCCCACGCATGAGGGCCAGAGGTGCGGGGCTCGGTTGAGTCCTGGTATGTCGATGCAGACGTGCAGCCCACCATCCTTGCATGGATGGGGAGCTACGGCGGGTAGGCGGCGGTTGCCGCTCATGACTCTTGACTCCTGCTGCTCCTGAATGATCTCGTTGATGAACTCCTGGGGGTTTGTCCCTCCTTGTCTTGCTCCTTCTTGAGGAAAACGTGCCTTGAAGCACGCCTCCAAGTGGTGCCTGAGCGCCTCCCTTGTGATCCTAGCAAATTCGATGGCCCTCCAGGAGAGAGCCCGAGCGTTGCTCGAGGAGGGCGCTGGGCGCGCCTTCCTATGCGACAGAAGGAGGCGCCCCCTGAATAGGCGCGAACCCTGAGGGGCCTGCCTCCCGAGGGGTCATGCCAGGCAATGTCTTCTTCTTCTTGGGGGCAGCCTCGGGAAGCCTCCCGCTTACGTGATTTGGGTCTTCAATTGATGCGGCTTGGAAAGCGCGTTCCAGAGAACACAGTGTGTCTCTCTCTTCACAAGGCACTGTGATGACTCCACCGCTTCCTGGCATCTTGAGGACATTGTAGCCGTGATGGGTCACGGTTATGAACTTGGCCAGGGCTGGGTACCCGAGGATGGCATTGTACGGCAGGCGGATGTGAGCGACGTCGAAGTCAATGAGCTCGGTGCGATAGTTGTCGCGCTGTCCGAAGGTGACAGGAAGGCGGACCCACCCAATCGGAACTGTGGAACCATTAGTGACTCCTGAGAAAGGCTTGGTCGGCTGCAGTTGATTGTATGGCACTTGGAGATTGTTGAACGTCTCGACGGATAGGACATTGAGCCCAGCTCCGCCATCGATGAGGCTCCTGGTGACCTGCACATTGCTGATGATTGGGGAGCAAAGCATTGGGAGGACTCCGGCTGTGGCCACGCACTTGAGTTGATCCGCTGAGCTGAACGTGATAGCGCATGATGACCACCGGAGAGGGCATGTGGCCTCAAGCTTGGGGAGTACTGCATTCACTTTGCGGGCAAACTGCTTGAAGATGCACTGAGAGGTCGGGGCTTAAGCGCCGCCCAAGATGCAAGCGATTGCACGCGGCTCCTGGAAGCCCCCAGCCCCCTCATCCTGGTGATGGTCTTCGTTCCTCCTCGGCTGTGGTGGCAGAGGTGGGAGGCCCGCATTGCCTTGTGGGCGATCCTTGCGAGGCTGATCTCTCCAACCCCCCTCGCGAGGTGGGTCGCACCAACCTCCCTCACGAGGCTGGTCCTGCCAATGGTCCTCGCGAGGTCGGTCGCGCCACCCTTGGCATGGTCCACGGTCTTCCCATCATCCTCCACCTCTTCCTCCTCCTCGGCCATAGCCCCGGTCGCTGCGCTCGGGGCGTCGGCTGGCACGTACGTCTCGCACGGCTCTAAGCTCTTGGCATTCATTGGTGTTGTGGGTGTGGAGGTCGTGGTACACGCAGTACCGGCTGCCCTTGGATAACTCAGGCTGATCCCTGCCTTGCTTGGTGTCTGGCTCTGCTGCAAGCACTATAGCCCCCTTGCACTTCACATCCTTGGTCTTGGGCTTCTTCTGTTCTTGGTCAGCAACTGGTAGCTCGAGGACGGACATGCGCCCTTCCTCAGCCCTAGCGCACTTGGTCGCCAGATTGAACAGCTCCAGGGAGGTGCATAGGTCTTCATGGATTGCGTGCTCCTCCTTCATCTTGACGTCACGCACGCCGTCGAAGAAGGCTGAGATGATGGCCTCCTCGGACACCTTGGGGATCTTAAGGCGAGCGATGTTGAAGCGCTGGATGAACTTCTGCAGGGTCTTTCCCGGCTGCTGCTTGATGCGGCGCAAGTCGCTCATGGCCGGGGGCCGGTCGCGGGTGCCTTGGAAGTTGGCGATGAATCGGGTGCGCAACTCGTCCCAGGAGGGTATCGTGCCTGGAGCCAGGTTCAGGAGCCAGGTGCGGGCGCCGTCCTTGAGCGCCATGGGGAACCAGTTTTCTATGACCTTCTCATCCCCGTTGGCGGCTTCAATGCCCAACTCGTAGAGTTGGAGGAACTCAGCAGGGTTAGCCATGCCGTCGTAGCGCGGGGGCAGGTCTGACTTGAACTTGCCCGACCAGGCCATGCTGCGCAGCTCGGCTGAGAAGGCACGGCAGCCTGCAGTGGCCGCGGGAGGCCTTGGGTGATGGAGAGCTTTATCTTGGAAGTCCCGATGTGCTGCTTCCATGCGCAGCGCGGGGTCTTGGTGCGCCGGAGCAGGTGCGCGCTCGTGCCGAGCCGGTGCAGGGAGCACGCGGGCGGCTTCTTGGGGACGATGGATCTCCTGGCAGCTCTTCTCTTGTTGCGCTGGCGCCAGACGGAGTGGGTTCCGCCCAGGGGCCATGCGCCTTGGGGCCAAGGCGCCTTCTTGAGGGGGAGGCGGCTGAGGCGCCCCCGGAGATTCGTCGCCCGCGCTGGGCGGTGCGCGGTGCAATGAGAGGGACGGTGCAGGGGAGCCCCCAGCGGTGCTGATGAGCTCGGTGATGCGGGCGAGCCACTCGTCGTAGAGGTCGTCGATGGGACGGTAGTGCAGGAGCTCCCGCGCCAGGAGCAGTGCAGCGTGCGCGTCCGCAGGATCGCGACGGGCGTGGGACGAGGAGCCGGCCGGAGTCATCGATGGAGTGGCGGTGCGGCCTTCTCACCGCACTGATCGGTGCAGGGACGACGCCTGCTGTTCGTTCCCCGCCGGGCCGGTGGCAGCGTTGATGGCAAACGACGCGGAACTGCAGCGGCGCCCACCAACGGGGGCCGTCTGAGCGACGCGAGTGGTGAGAGCGGCCCGGCGCTCGGCGTGGGCGCGACGTGCGTCCGACATGGATGGGACGGAAGGCGGATCCCGGTGCACCCTACCTGGCGCGCCAAATGTCGGATTTCGGGTTCCGGCAGACCCTTGAGGTTCGAACACTAGGGTGCACGTGGAGATCACACCCCCAGCCTACCCATGTCTCACCACCTCGCTAGGATCTAAACTACACGAAGAACAACACAAAGGACACAAGATTTATACTGGTTCAGGCCACCATTGTGGTGTAATATCCTACTCTAGTGTGTGGTGTGGTGGATTGCCTCTGGGGCTGATGAACAATACAAGGGAAGAATGGCCTCGTGAGGGTCTGTTCCTATGGTGGTGGTGTCCCTTTGGAGGGGTCGATTTGAGATGCCTCTATACTATGGTGGCTAGTCCTATTTATAGGCGGAGGCCCTGGGCCTCTTCCCAAATATTGAGCGGGAAGGGCGCCAACAATTGGCCATTTTGAAGGGGAACATCTAGTACACTTATCCTGAGTAAAGTTGGTCCTCGCCTGCCAAAGACCCTGAAGATGACGCTGGCTTGGGCTCCACGATGACCTCTGTTCTGCCGCCCTGTTGGCTTGGTCTTGTTGCACCGAAATGGTTGCCTTTGCTTGATACCCTTGACTGCGCTTTCCCCCTTTGCACCAAAGGGGAAACAAGGACTCTACGCAGGCCGGCGCCCGCCTGGCCCTGGTCGTCATGGCTTGCGTCACGGGCACCTCGTGAGGTACCCCGCCTTGATCTCTCCGCCTCCTCGCGAGCCACCCTGACGAGGTTGTGCCTAAGGAAACCTCCTGTCGCCCTTCCCCGCGAGCCTTGGCCCCTCGCGAGGGTCTTGAGCATGTGTTGATGAAGATGGGCCGTGCTGGGCCACTCCTTGAGCCACACCGCAGGCCGCAGGCAGGCAAGTCTGTGTACCCCCGTTCCCAGAACGCCGACACTCTCCTCCCTCAATCAGCTCTTGGATCGCATCACCGCTCTGGGAGTCGCTACAGACTATGACTGGATCAGGCTTAAACCCGACCAAAGGGACATCGAATCCCCGCTGGCCACCCATGAGATAGCGGTAGTGGAGGAACCTCACACGGACCGTCCCTCGACTTTGAGGATGAATTATGTCCGGATCACCAAACTCCTTGACCCGAAGACCTGCTCAAAGGAAGACATGACCCAGGTCCCGGACTTAGAATCGGGCATTGGGCCGAAGAAATTGGGCGGCACTCCGGATCCCGAGTTGTTAGGCTCGGAACCTCCCACGCCCCTGTGTGTTAGATCAGATCAGAATCCGGATTCAGCTAACAACACCCACCAGGACCTAAACCGTCTCTCCTGCATCAGGCAAGAGCCCCAGGAGACTGTACATTGCTACAGGGCCAGATTCCTCCTTGCGCTTAACAAGGTCGAGGACTGCCGCGAGGAGGACGTAGTCTCACTCTTCTGCAAAAACTGCACGGACAAAGGACTCCTCAATGCTATAAGCCACCGTGACATAGTACGCTTCACGGATTTGGCAATCATAGTACCGAAGTACTGTGCGATGGAAAGCGTCTGGAAAACCCAAACAGAATTTTGGGATAGTACGGCTCTCACCAAGACCTTTGTCCGAACTAAACGGGTGAACTCTCGTAAGTCGGCCGATCCTGTCCCCAAGAAACCAAAACACACACCCGCGCGGGGAACCGTATTGGAAGAATGGCTCAATGGACCATGTAAACTCCACAACACTCTGGACACGACACCAACTCATAGCCTTAGAGGATGTTGGATACTCCGGCAGGATGCAAAAAGTGGCGAGGACCTTCTTGCAAGCCATAAAGCAGAACAACATCCCGCCAACGAACACAATACGGTATTAACAGTCTACGAGACTTTCGCCTTAAACAATAGGCGCAAGCGAGCTGACCAAAGCTCCGCTGAAGTTTGCCATGTGGCAAAGATAAACCCCTGGAATGACACTGCTATAACTTTCAATGGCAGTGATGAACCTCGATTCCAGACTGTACGGGCACTGGCCGCTCTGGTCCTTAGCCCAATCATGGACGGTTTCCGGCTCACTAAGGTACTCATGGACGGCGGAAGTGGATTGAACTTGATCTATGAAGAAACACTCAACAAAATGGAAATTGATAAAGGCCGCATTGAGCAAAGCGGCACCACCTTCAGGGGAATCATCCCTAGTCGAGAAGCGCGGTGTGTGGGAAAAATCACACTTGATGTGGTATTCGGCACCCCGGAAAATTACAGGTCCGAAGAAATCACATTCCAAGTGGCTCCTTTTAGCAGCGGATACCACGCCCTTTTAGGGCGGGACGCGTTTACGAGCTTTCAAGCCATACCCCATTACGGGTACATGAAGCTTAAAATGCCCGGGCCCAATGGAATCATCACTCTAGCCAGTGATCCGGACATCGCACTTCGTGCCGAAAACAAAACCGCAGCACTGGCCCTGGAAGCATTATTCGAAGCCCAAACAGCCGAAGAATTAACAACGCTACGGGCCACCGTGGACAGGGACGACATGATACTCGACAAGCGACCCAAGTCCACCTCATTTAAACCCGCAGATGAAATAGTCAAATTCCAAGTCCATCCAACAGACCCCACGAAGACAGCTTCCATCGCGACACAGTTGGGCCCCGTAATAGACGCCACACTATGAGACTTTTTATGCCAGAATTGGGATATTTTTGCCTGGCACCCATCGGACATGTCGGGCATCCCGCGTGGATTGGCCGAGCATAGCCTTAATATACTAAAGGGATATAAACCTGTCAAACAGACCCTAAGGCGATTCTCAGAGCCCAAACGACAAGCAATGGGGGAAGAGCTAGCCAAGCTACTTGAGGCCGGATTCATCAGAGATATTAAACATCCGGATTGGGTGGCAGATTTGGTAATGGTACCAAAGAAGGACAAATCCTGGCGCCTATGCGTCGACTTCAAAGACCTCAACAAAGCTTGCCCCAAGGATCCCTTTCCCCTCCCTCGCATCAATCAGATCATCGATGCCACAGTTGGACATAACTCGCTGTGTTTTCTCGACGCATACTCTGGATACCATCAAATAAAGATGGCAGAGTTTGACCAAGCTGCAATAGCTTTCATAATGCCATATGGCCCTTTTTACTTCAACACTATGCCTTTTGGGCTTAAGAATGCCGGCGCAACCTATCAATGCATGATTCAAACATGCATGGAAAAACAAATCGGCAAAACAGTGGAGGCATATGTGGACGACATGGTCATACAAATAAGACACGTCGAAACCCTAATAGATGACTTGAGGCTTACATTCGATAACCTCCGGACATACGACATCAAGTTGAATCCAAAAAAATGTGTTTTCAGCGTCCCCTCTGGGAAACTGCTGGGCTTCATTGTTTCCAATAGAGGAACCGAAGCGAATCCAGAGAAAATCCGAGCTCTGTCGCAGTTGGCTATACCAATAGACCTCAAGCACATCCAGAAACTAGCTGGATGCGTGGCTGATTTGAGCTGCTTTATCTCCAGGTTAGGAGAAACGGCATTACCTCTTTACCGTCTCCTTCGGTGCACCGAACACTTCATGTGGACGGATGCAGCCGCGACCGGACTCGATTAAATAAAGACCTTACTGGCCAGTAATCCAGTCCTAATAGCGCCGAACATCGGCGAGCCTATGCTACTGTACATAGCTGCAACACATCAAGTTGTAAGCGCAGTACTCGTCGTCGAACGAGAGGTTGACGGGTACAAATTCCCGCTCCAAAAGCCGGTCTATTACGTATCCACAGTCCTCACTCCATGCAAATCCCGATACCCACACTATCAAAAAATATCATACGCGGTCTTCATGGCATCCCGGAAGTTGCGACACTACTTTCAAGAGTGTTCGATTATAGTAGCCTCCGAAGTACCACTCAATGACATAATAAATAACCGCGACACTACGAGCCAGATTGCTAAATGGGCTATCAAGCTCCTTCCGTTCGACATAATGTACAAACCATGGCGGGCCATCAAGTCGCAAGTACTGGCCGACTTTGTCACCGAATGGACAGAAGCCGAACTCCCTAAAGAGTACGGCACATACTCCAACTAGATCATGCACTTCGACGGCTCTAAAATGCTGGCCAGATTGGGAGTAGGTGTAGTCCTGACGTCTCCCACCGGAGACACGGTCCAGTACATCCTCCAAATATTATACACAGACTCCAAGAACGCAGCCGAATATGAGGCTTTGTTGCATGGTCTTCGGATGGCAGTCTCTATGGGCATCCAACGCCTGGAAGTGCACGGGGATTCAAACCTCGCAATATCACAAATAAACGGAGACTTTGATGCCAAGGATCCGAAAATGGCGGCCTACCGTAATGCCGTCCTCAAAATGTCAGCTCGGTTCGAGGGGCTCGAATTCCACCATGTGGCTCAAGAAAACAATCAAGCGGCGGATGTCCTTGCCCGCATCGGCGCTAAACGCGACCCTGTCCCACCTAACATATTCTTGGAAAGGTTGTTCAAGAAATCCGTAGTATGGGAAGGGGAGTCCGGCAATACTAGCACAGATCCGAACACACCCCCAGATTCTGAACCATCAGACACAATCGGAGGCTCTGCCACCGAAATAACATCTTCGGCCCACGAAATCATGGCCGTAATCGCCCCGTGGACTGAGCCTTTCTTGGCCTACCTAAATAGGTAGGAGCTCCCAGAAGACCAAAATGAAGCACGCTACATTGTCTGGCGTTCTAAAGCTTACAAAGTCCATGAAGGGGAATTATATAAGAAAAGCTCGACCGGAGTGCTCCAAAGGTGCATCTCTGAAGAGGAAGGGTGGCAACTCTTTGCTGAAATCCATGCCGGACTGGGCGGACACCACGCCGTGGCTCGAGTGCTAGTCAGCAAGGCCTTCCGTACATGCTTCTATTGGCCGACGGCCCGAGCAGACGCACATGACCTTGTCCAACATCGCGTCGGTTGCCACCTCTTCGCCAATCAGAGTCATATGCCCCCTACCGCTCTCCAAACAATCCCCATAACTTGGCCCTTCACAGTCTGGGGGCTGGACATGGTCGGACCTCTTAAAGGGGGAAGCCATAAGAAAAAAAATACTTATTGGTCATGGTGGACAAGTTCACCAAATGGATAGAAGCCAAACCAGTCAAAACGGCCGAATCTGGATCAGTAATAGACTTCATATCTGGGGTCGTACACCGATACGGTGTTCCCCACAACATAATCACTGATAATGGCTCAAATTTCACAGCTGATGAAGTGAAAACTTGGTGCGGCAAAATAGGCATTAAGCTCGACTACGCCTCCATCTACCATCCCCAAACAAACGGCCAGGTCGAACGGGCAAACGGTCTCATCATGAGCGGCATCAAACCCAGACTAGTGCGATCTTTAATAGAATCGGATACGCACTGGGTGGAGGAGCTCGACTCCGTACTCTGGGGGCTGCTGACCACACTGAATCGCACCACCGGATATACACCATTTTTGCACGAGGGAGCTCGGCGGGTGATGCACGGTGTTGCTCAGGCCTTGTAGATGAGGGCATCTCCTCTTTAGGGCGACCCGTTAACATTCCTGCAGGCAAAATTCTTTCAAAATACTTCCTCACCGAACTATCATAGAGTTCATCTGGGCACTCACCGTAAATGCCGCGTCGAAGCCCTTTGTTCTCCTTCACGGAGTCCGCCAGTTGAGCGCGGACGTCTTTTAATTCCACGTCCAGCCGAATATTGGCATCTTGAAGATTGTTCTTCTCTTGCTTCACTTGCCTAAGGATGCGCTCGCCGGCCTTTAGCTGCCTTTTAAGATGCGATTCGTCATCCGTTACGCCCTCCAGGTTCACCCCGGGATTGTCTGCAGAATCTTCTATTAGACTAGTCATACCAGCCATTCACTAACTGGTGCATCTTCGTACAATTAATACAAATGTTACCAGAGGAGGCCTTCTGGGATTCCTCTAACTTGGCAACCGCGTCCCTCAGCTGGGACTTACATTCCTCCAGCTCCCGAGCCAATTGTTCATTCTTGTCCACAAGAAACTCTGCATAAATTGATCCTTCAAACAGTTGTTCCAACTATTTCAAGTCTTAGGGGCTACTGCTATACATACTTATCAAAATTTCTTACCCGTATATCTTTGGTATACTGGTTCGTCGCTTGGGCAAGCCCGCCTTGAGCAGCTCGGACATATGTGTCTGCCGAATTGAAGGCATTAAAAGCCTCTTCGAAAAAGATGTTGTTCCGAAGCATGGCCCTCCAGCGCCGGTGATTCATGGCACTCTCCACTTCGGAGTTCGTGGCCGAACACATATCCGCATCCTCTGTCGGAGAGCTATGCGGTACTGGCCCCGTGTCCGCCTCCGCCCTCGAAGCCGGTTCTGGAACCCGGCTGGTGGAGGCATGATTGGCAGGATCCCCGGATATAGTCCGGCTGCTCCTCTTCCTGCCAGACACAAAGGGCGCTGTCATATTTCAAATACTATAATCGCAGGACAAGTTATTACTTTAACTCTGCAGTGGTGTGTTAACCCTCGCCGCCTTCCTATTGAGCCTGCCCAATCCGGACGCCCGTGGTTGATGAGTCCCTAGGGGTTCGGCCCCGCGCTCCGACCGTCGTCTCTGCAAATAGCACGACACCTCAAGGGTAAATCATAATACCTAAGGGGAGTCCCCTTCGGAGGATAGGGTTTTTAGTTTGGCTTACACGGACACAGGGAGCAGTCCGGGATAGTCGGCTGTAATGGCCACTGAGGTGCCATCCCAGCTCGCTTGATAAAATACCCCGTTGACAAGCTCCACGGAATATCCTGATCTTCTTTGAGTCCCGGATCTAGGGCCCTTCCGGGGTCCTCTGGCTGCGGGGAGGGGCTGAAGATTCCTTCTACGGCCATGCTCAGTTCCTACTCGGAAACATCGATGCAGGTAATCTTAGTAGAAGGACGCTAAAGTAAGTAAAGAAGGGAAAAGAATGGCAACTTACCCACTCTGGGGGTTGTACATGGAGAATCCGTCCGTGTTTTAATGGGAAGGAATTCCTCCTCTTGCCCCTTTGTATAAATCGGACAATATCCTTGCCAAAGCAGTGGCGGAGTCTGGACCCTTACGGCCGCAGCGGGTGGCATCATCTTCCCCGTTGAAGTGCCACATGGGCTTCCCCCAATATTGAAGCGGTTGCACTCCCCGCCTTATGCATATCGCCATGACTTCAACTATCGTCAGTCCAGATTTGGCCAGTAACTTTATCCTGCTCATCAGGAAGTGTATTTCTGTCGTATCCTCTTCTTGAGGGCCCCGGGGGCGCCAGCTTAGGTGTGCCCTCGGCGGGGCGTTACTTAACTTGGGGAGACATGTCCGGACTGGATCTGGAAGGGGAATGTCATCAATGTAAAACCACTCTGAAGGCCAGTTTTCTGGTGCCTTCTTAGGAGTGCCGGACAGGTATCCGGTCTCGGCAATACGCCATACTTCGGCCCCGCCCACTTGGCATAGGTATTCTCCCTGGGTGCGGGGGACAAGGCAGAACAGCTTCCTCCATAATCTGAAGTGTGGTTTGCAGCCTAAAAACAGCTTGCAAAGGGCGACGTACCCCGCTATATGCAGAATGGAGGCAGGGGTAATGTTGTGCAACTAGAGGCCGTAGAACACCAGGAGCCCGCGAAGAAACGGGTGGATGGGAAACCCGATGCCCCTTAGCAGATGCGGGATGAGGCATATACGCTCCTATGGAGATGGATTAGGAGATCCCTCAGCTTGTTCCCCTCCGTCGTAAGTGGCTATTCCGGCTCGGACAGGGACCGTGAACGTCGGGGGGAGAAACCCTTGGGTTTGTAACTCTATCAAACGGCTATAAGGAACTGAACACTCTCCCCAATCCCCCAACTCGGAACGAGGAGGGCGAGCAGAAGAGCTGCGAAGGCCAGCCCTGTTGGAATGGTTTTTCGCGGAGCGCTCTGTTGGATGCTAGCTCAGGGAGGGAGAGTGAGGTTTCGATCTAAGAAACCCGTCCCTTCAAATAGACGGTCAGCCCGGAGGATTGAGGGTGGAAAATGCAAAAATTTCTCGACTCTTCACATTCGCTCGACACGTGGAGATGGTCATTATTGAGACACTGAAGCCGAGGAGTACCACATTGATGGGTTGCCAGACACTATTTGTCATAACAGGTACTTTGGAGTATTCGGAGATGGAACCCGCCTTGCAATGCCGAAGACAAGACCGCGCGCCGGACTCATCGTCATTGAAGCCTGGTTCAGGGGCTACTGAGGGAGTCCTGGATAAGGGGGTATCTGGACAGCCGGACTGTATACATCATCCGGACTATTGAAGCGTGAAGATACAAGACTCAAGACTTCGTCCCGTGTCCGGATGGGACTCTCCTTGGCGTGGAAGGCAAGCTTGGCGATCCGGATATTGTGTTTCCTTCCTTGTAACCGACTCCATGTAAACCCTAGCCCTCTCCGGTGTCTATATAAACCGGGGAGGGTGGTCCTTAGAAGGCCGATCACAATTACAATCATACCATCATAAGCTAGCTCTTAGGGTTTAGCCTCTACGATCTCTTGGTAGATTTATTCTTGTACTACCCATATCTTTAATATTAATCAAGCAGGAAGTAGGGTTTTACCTCCATTGAGAGGGCCCGAACTTGGGTAAACATCTGTGTCCCTTGCTTCCTCTTACCATCAGCCTTGACGCACAGATCGGGACCCCCTACCCGAGATCCGCCGGTTTTGACACCGACAGGGGTCCCCAGACTTGCCTGCCTGCTGCCCGTGGTGTGGCTCCACTAGTTGCTCAGTATGGCCTGTCTTCACCAACCAACACTCAAGACCCTCGCGAGGGACCAAGCCTTGTGGGGAGGACGACACAAGGCCTCCTCAGGGGCAGCCTCACCAGGCAGGCTCGCGAGGAGGCAGAGAGATCACGGCAAAGGGTACCTCGCGATGTTCCCGTGACGCAATCCATGACGACCAAGGCCAGGCGGGCGCCAGCGTGTAGTGTCCTCATTTTCTCTTTGGTGGTAAGGGGGCAAGCGCAGGCGTGGAGTACTTAGGCATCAGGCAAAGGTTTCCATATCGGTGGAACAAGACAAAGACCAGCAGGATGGCAGGACGAAGGTCACCGTGGAGCCCAAGACAACATCATCACCAACACCTTTGATAGGCAAAGACCACCCTTAGTTAGGATAGCTTATACTAGTTGTCCCCTTTCGAATTGGCAGTTGTTAGATCCCTTCCCGCTCAACATTTGGGAAGAGGACCAGGGCCTCTATAAATAGGACAAGCCACCATAGAAGAGAGGACGGATCAATTCCTCCCCGAGCAACACACCAGCTCAACAACACCTCTCCTCGCGAGGTTGTTCTTCCTTTGTACTGTTCATCATCATCCCAAGAGGCAATCCACCACCACCACACAGGAGTAGGGTATTACACCACAACGGTGGCCCGAACCTGTATAAATCTTGTGTCTCTCGTGCTGTGAGTTCATCTAGCTAAGCTTAGGGATCGCGGTGAGGCTGAGAGCAAGATTCGGTAGGGGGAATCTTCATGCGCACCCCAGTGTTCGAACCTCAAGGGTTTTGCCGGAACCCGATATCCAACAACATATAACAACATGAGTGTTGCGTTAAATTTTGGAATTTTCGGGTTTGTGTGGCCATTTTTATACATTAACTGGGTTTTCACGGCATTTTATGTGCATAATTCAAATTTGAACTACATGCACATGCTCCATTGCATATAAATTGATTGAAAAATCAAATATGTGTCCTTGGGTGCATGCTTAGGTCCCATGCAAGAAATGGGAATGAATTTCAAACACCCTGCCACCATCACTCGGCCGCAAACATCAAGATACCTGGTTTTTAAATTATAGTAAATCCAAAACACGTTTGAAATTCATGAAGTTTGGCATGCTATCATGGAGCGGCATCAACATGATGTTGTCGGATTTCGGGTTCCGGTAGACCCTCTAGGTTCGAACTCTGGGGTGCGTGCGAAGATCTAGCCTTCTACTACCTGCGCCTCGCTGCCTCGCTAGGATCTGAGCAACCAACACAAGAGACACAAGGTTTATACTGGTTCAGGCCACCATTGTGGTGCAATACCCTACTCCAGTGTGTTGTGTGGTGGATAGCCTCTTGGGCTTATCATGAACAAATATAGGGAAGAACAGCCTCGCGAGGGTCTGTTCTTGTCTGGTATGATGAACTGCTAGGGGGAGTTTAGTCTCTCTCTCTACTGGATTCCTGGTGAGGATTCCCTTCGTTCTCTATCTTGCGGTGGCTAGTCCTATTTATAGGCAAAGGCCCCGGGCCTCTTCCCAAATATTTAGCGGGAAGGGCGCCAACAATTGGCCATTTTCAAGTGGAACATCTAGTACACTTATCCTGACTAAAGTTGGTCCTCGCCTGCTAAATGCTCTGGTGGTGACGCCGGCTTGGGCTCCACGATGACCTCCATCCTGCCGTTCTGCTGGTCTTGGTCTTGTTGCACCGAATTGGATGCCTTTGCTTGATGCTCTCGCCTGCGCTTGCTCCCTTTGCACCAAAGAGGAAAGAAGGACACTGCGCGGGCCGGTGCCCGCCTAGCGCCCTGGGTCGTCATGGCTTGCATCATGGGCACCTCGCGAGCTACCCCTCCTTGATCTCTCCGCCTCCTCGCGAGCCAGCCTGACGAGGCCGCGCCTGAAGAAGCCTCCTGTCGTCCGCCCCGCGAGGCTTCGCCCCTCGCGAGGGTCTTGAACTCGTGCTGATGAAGATGGGCCATGCTGGGCCGCCCCTTGAGCCACGCCGCAGGCTGCAGGCAGGCAAGTCTGGGGATCCCCATTCCCAAAACGCCGACAGTAGCCCCCGGGCCCAAGGCGTGCCCGGACTTGGCTGAGCAGAGAGGCGAAGGGGCAAGTGCGAAGCGTCGTGGGCCCTAACAGCCTACGGCCCCGGGCGCCACGTGGTGGTTGATTGGACGTGGGCGGCTCTGCTCCCCCACGATGCCTTGGCAACTGCACGAGTTGACATGTCCCTGCATACAAAGCGGGTCATGATTACCTGTGATCATGGAGGCCGGCGATTGGCCTCCTCCGGCTATAAGTACGGGGAGGCGCCTGCCCTTCCGGTCCATCCCCTCTCGCTTCTCTTCCTTCTTCATGGCTCTGCCAAAAAGGTTCTCGGCCGCGGAGAAAGGGAAGGCCCGCCGGGTAGAGCTTGACTCTCCTCCACCCAAGCGTGGTCGAGGCCATCCCCGCAAACACCCTGCGACTCCCATGGTAGCTCCCCGTGGTCGTGGAGGCGATCTTCCGCGTGGTGAAGGGAGGCCGGCTGCCGCTGGGGGACGCGCTGCGGCCGTACGACCCCCTAGGTCGCATTCCCACTCGGCAGAGGTACTGCCGGAGTTTGTCGTGTTGGCGGTGGAACCGGCCCGCACCCGGCTCAAACTTCCTCGCTTCCTCCTAGGTGAGCTTCCGGCTGGCGCCCCGGGCGGCCTCTGGCTTCAGGCGGACGGTTGCTGCGGCCGAGCCTCCTGGGCTTCGCTGGAGGTTTCTGCAGCCGGGAGCTTGGCCTTGACCCGCGGCTGGCAAACGTTTGCCCGCGCGCGTGGTCTGATCCGGCGGTGCACCCTGCACTTCAAGTTCGACGGCGATGCTAGCCTCTACGTGAGGGTGTTTGGGTAAGATGGTCACCACGCCGGGTGTTGCCCTGAGAACGACGACCACGGCCGTGGGTCTAGCCCCGGCGACGACGAAGACGACAGCACGTGAGCGGCCAGTGGTGGTCGAGGTTCATAGAGCTTCGACGGCTCTTCTTCGGGCAGCGGCTCCTCCAGTGGTGGCCGCGATCAGCCTCCGCGCCGTCGCGCCCGCCTGGAGGGAGGGAGCGGGTCCGCCCGCCGCCGCGCCCCGGTGAAGTGCAAGACGGAGTCCTCATGAGCTCCGGAGGCAGTTCGAGTCTCTCCTGCGAGCTGGTGTCGGGCTAGTCGCGTCTGTTTTGTTCTTTTTCCCTTTCCCTACGCAAAAGACAGTAGTGTAGGGCCCCATGAGGGTGTGCTTGGACTATTGCTGTTTAATTATAGTACTGCTTCCGCTATCCTGATATCGTGCCTTTGTGTGGCGCGCCTGCGCGCAGAAATTACTTATCTCGGGGGGAGGGATTGTCGTGGCCCTTGCTTCCCTAGGCTGAGGCTCCGTCGAACGTTCCATGTCCTGCGAGGGTTGGTCTGGAGAGGTAGTTTCCGGCCTCAGCCGTGGAGGCGATCGACCCAGGCTCTGTGTTCGCGTCGCGGTGCCCATGGGGCACAGACTGGAGGGGTGCTCCTGTAGTGGACCTGGGTTGGGAAGCCTCGAACGACAAGGGCAGAAAACACTCGCGAGGGCGCCCGCGGTGCTCCCTCGCGAGACTTGCGCGAGAGAAATCGGGGCGGGAGAGCGAGAAAAGCAAAGAGTCACAAACCAAAGGCGACAACAACTTCAGCAAAACCTCGAACGGGGACGAACAAGCCAATTGCAGAAAGCAAATGAGAAAAGCCGCGTCCGGCACCTAATCTAGTCTTCGACGTCTTCTCACCAGCGCGGAGCTAAGTTCTGCCACTAGGTGTGGGAGGGAGCCCTAGGGCCTGTGGCCGGCACTCATGAGACTCCGGGGCGTGTACAGCCCCACTCATTATTACGTGAGAATGTCACGGGCGGCGAGCTTCACACGCATTAGCCTTCTTCACAGGCTCCGGGCCTTTCTTGGGAGAATAAACTTCGAAGGCATTTGCCTTCTTCATAGGCTCTGGGCCTTTTCCAAAACGCAGCATCTTCACAGGCGTTTGCCTTCTTCATAGGCTCTGGGACTTTTCCAAAACGCAGCATCTTCACAGGCGTTTTCCTTCTTCACAGGCTCTGGGCCTTTTCCAAAATGCAACATCTTCACAGGCGTTTGCGTTCTTCACAGGCTCTGGGCCTTTTAGGGGTAAAACCTCCGGAGGTGCTGAATGTTCCACGCGTTCTTGACGGGTACCCCCTCCTGAGTCTCCAAGCGCGCGGATCCAGGCCTGGAAACATGAACAACCTTGAACGGGCCCTCCCACATGGGAGAAAGCTTATGCAGTCCCTCCCTGGAGAGAACCCGCCTGAGCACGAGGTCCCCTACCTCAAGAGTCCTGGGGCGGATGTTGCGGCAATGGTATCGCCACAGCGCTTGCTGGTATCTTGCCGCTCGGAGCACGGCCTTCTATCGACGCTCCTCCCCCAGCACAAGGTCCGTCCCCCGCATGGCATCCTGCTGCGCCTCGTCGAACGCCAGGACCCGTGCAGAGCGACGTCTGACCTCGTGAGGGAGGACCGCTTCAGCTCCGTAGACCAGGAAGAATGGGGTCTCGCCAGTTGGCTTGGTCACGGTTGTGCAGATGGACCACAGCACGGCCTGAAGCTCGTCGTACCAGCCTCGGCCGCAAGCCTCCAACTTCTTCTTGAATGTCCTTGTCTTGAGGCCTCTCAGGACCTCCGCGTTGGCCCGCTCGGCCTGACCGTTGCTCCAGGGGCGCGCCACCGAAGCGTAGCATATCTGCATTCCAAGGTTAGCACAGCATGTTTTGAAGAGGTTACTGGTGAACTGCGAACCGTTGTCGGTGATGATGCAGTTCGGCACCCCGAACTGGCTCACGATGCCCTTGATGAACTTGACCGCAGACCCTACGGGGATGGTATAGACGGCTTCCACTTCAGCCCACTTGGTGAACTTGTCCACGGTGACGTAGAAGTAGCGATAGCCCCCTGGAGCCCGAAGAAATGGGACCAGGATGTCCAGCCCCCAGATTGCGAATGGCCACGAGAGGGGTATAGTTTGCAGGCCTCCAACCGGCTGATGGATCTGCTTGGCGTGGAACTGGCAGGCCTCGCAAGCCTTCACCAGCTCGACGGCATCATTGAGCGCAGTGGGCCAATAGAACCCACTCCGGAACGCCTTGCCAACAAGAGTCCGCGACGATGAATGATGCCCATAGTATCCACCATGTATATCTGCCAGCAGTTCCTTCCCTTGCTCCCTGGAGATGCAGCACAGGGACATATCATTCGGTCGCCTTCGGTAGAGCTCTCCATCTCTGATGCAGTATGATGTGGCCTGTCGCGCCACGCGCTCCGCTTCCTCCTCCTTCTCTGGCAAGGTCCCTTGTGTCAGATAGCTCCGGAGCTCCGTGATCCAGCACCCCTCCTGAGGCTCCATTGTCAAGAGCAGACGCGCCCCTGAGGCCGGGCCACAGACTGGGGCTCCCGAGGCTGGCGGCTGGGGGAGCTCCTCCCGAGGCTGCACCGCGCTTGACAGTGACAGCATGGCCAAGGGCTTGAAGAGCCGCTCTTCGAAGACGCCAGGCTCCTGAGGTAGTCGCCTGGATGCTCGTTTGGCGATGTTGTCAGCCTCCTGATTGGTGGCACGGGGCACATGCTGTAACTCCAGCCCCCAGAACTGCTTCTCCATCCTGCGGACCTCCGCAAGGTAGGCTTCCATGTGCTCATCCCTCGGCTCGTATACTTTGTTGGAGAAGTTGACGAGGAGTTGTGAGTCACCTTTGATGGTAAGACGCTTTACTCCGAGGGCGGCTGCGGCCTTCAGGCCTGCTATCAAGCCTTCATATTCTGCTATGTTGTTGGAGACCTTTTCTCCGTGCTGGAAGCAGAGCTGCACGGCGTAGTAAAGCTTGTCTTGGGTAAGAGATATAAGCACCGCACCAGCCCCCGCGCCGTGCCTGGAGAACGCCCCGTCGAAGTACATGACCCAACCGTCCGGTGCCTCGCTTCCCGGAGAGAGGGATCGATCCTCATCAGCCTTGAGGCCCGGCGCCTTCGCCCACTCTGCTATGAAATCTGCCAAGGCGGCCCCCTTGATGACTCTGGTTGTGCTGAATTCGAGCTGAAATGCTTGCAGTTCAATGTTCCACTCTGCGACTCTTCCAGCTGAGTTAGGGCTCCTGAGCACCCTTTCCAAAGGGTACGCTGAGACAACCTTGATGGGGTGGCCCTAAAAATAATGTTGCAGCTTGCGCGAGGCCACCAATAGCGCGAGGAGAAGTTTCTGAGGCATGGGGTACCGCGTTCTTGCGTCTCGCAACACTGTGCTGACGAAGTACATCGGATGCTCAACGAGGTTGGGAACGCAGGTGTCGATGGCGCCCTCCGGAGACCGTGGCGCCTCCTGAGACAAGGGAGCCCCCAGCGACCGGTCGCCAAGGGGAGGGGCTTCCGCTGTCTCGAGTGTGTTCCCCAGCGGCGGCTGATCCTTCTCGGCTGCGGCAGTGGTCTCTGTGGGTCTTCCTTGTTCACACTTTGTCTTGACTCGGGCAGATGCCGTGGCCTTGCCTCGGCGTTCCTCCCTAACCGCCACCAGGGCTGCGCTGGCAGAGTAGGGAGTGGCTGCAAGGTAGAGCACCAGGGGTTCCTGAGGGCGCGGGGCCACCATTACCGGAGGGTTGGTTAGGTACTTCTTGAGGTCTTGGAACGCCTTGTCGGCCTCTTCAGTCCATTCAAAGGGTCCCTTTTTCTTCATCAGCTGGAAGAAAGGCAGTGCTTGCTCCCCCAACTTGGAAATGAAGCGTCCCAGTGCTGTCACGTGCCCAGTGAGCTTCTGCATCTCTCTGAGGGTCTTTAGCGGGCTCATGTCCTCGACCGCCTCGACCTTTTCTGTGTTAGCCTCGATGCCTCGGTGGGACACGAGGAAGCCCAAGAGCTTGCCTGAGGGGACCCCAAACACACACTTCTCTGGATTGAGCCGCAGGCTCACGGCGTTGAGGCTCGCGAAGGTTTCCTCCAGGTCTTGTATCAGGGTCTTGGCCTCGCGAGACTTCACCACAACATCATCGACGTAAGCCTCAACGTTCCTCCCGAGCTGCTGGCCCAAGGTGATGTGCATCAGCCGCTGAAAGGTCGCCCCTGCGTTGCGCAACCCGAACGGCATGCATGTGTAGCAGTACACTCCACACAGGGTTAGAAAGGCTGTTTTTCACATCTTCTACTGCCATCTTGATCTGGTGATAACCAGAGAAGGCATCCAATAAACACAACAGGTCGAACTCGGTGGTGGAGTCGATGATCTGATCAATGCGAGGGAGCGGAAACGGATCCTGCGGGCAAGCCTTGTTGAGGTTGGTGAAGTCGACACACATGCGTTCCTTTCCCCCCGTCTTCGGCACCACGACTGGGTTGGCCAACTAATCTGGGTACCGGACCTCGCGAATGACCCCTGCAGCTTCCAACTTGCAGGTCTCTTGGACGATGAAAGCCTGCTTTTCCGTGGACTGTCGCCTTGTTTTCTGCTTCACGAGTCGGACATTGGGGCACACATTGAGGTGGTGCTGGATTACGCTTCTAGGGATCCCCGCCAGCTGATCGGGCTCCCATGCGAATACCTTTTTGTTCGAGCGCAGGACCTTGACCAGGGCCTCCTCCTGCTCGGGCTCGAGGTTGGCACCTATGGTGAAGGTGGCGTTGGTGGATTCGTCTTCGTCAACCAGCATCTGCTTGGTTTCTGCCTTGTCTTGGGTGAATAACTGCTTCTTCTTGACTGGCGCAGCCCCCTTGGGCTTAGGGGCGTCCGAGTCGGCAGGTTGCGCCGCCTCCTCCTCCTTGAAGGCCAGCTTGAGCACTTGCAACGCATCTCCGGTGTCTCCTCACACGGTGAGGACGCCGTTGCTCCTGGGCATTTTCATGAGGTTGTACGCCGGGTGAGTCGCAGCCATGAACCGGGCCAGCATCGGATAGCCGAGGATGGCATTGTAGGGAAGGCCGATGGGGGCGATGTTGAAGTCGATTAGCTCCATGCGGAAGTTGTCATAGGTGCCGAAGGTTACCGGGAGACGGATCTGCCCCAGGGAGCTGGAGGACCCGCCTCCGACGCCCACGAAGGGCCGGCTGGGCCGAAGTCGTTCCGGCGGTATGTGGAGGAGGCTGAAGGCTTCAATCAAGAGCACGCTGAGGCCCGAGCCGCCGTCGATGAGAGTCCTGCTGACAGCCACCTGGCAGATGGTGGGGGTACACAGCATCGGGAGCGCGCCCGAGCAGACCGAGTTGGAGGGGTGGTCCTTCGAGCTAAAGGCCAGATCGGCCTTCGGTGCGGACCGACCTGAGGGAGCCCTCTCCCGCATGGAGGCGGCGCCGACCTGGCGGACAAACGGCTTGACGTGGCGGCTTGAAGGTGGTGCCTGCGAGCCGCCCAGGAGGGCCGCCACAACCGGGGGTGCCGGCGCATTGTGCATGGTGAGGAAGAGGTTGTGCAGCTCTTCCCAAGGGGCCACGGAAGCTGTCGGTAACTCGGCCGGCCACCACACTTGTCGCAAGGCTGGGGCCAAGGCCTGGAGCCCCCTAGCCCCCGCGCTAGCGCCAACGACTGAAGCGGACGGCGTGCCGCTTGCCGCAGGGCGGGTCATGGTGTCGACGGAGAGCGGGTCGGCGGAAGGAGGAGCTCCGGTGCACCCCTACCTGGCGCGCCAAATGTCGGATTTCGGGTTCCGGCATACCCTCTAGGTTCGAACTCTGGGGTGCGCACGGAGATCTAGCCTTCTACTACCTACGCCTTGCTGCCTCGCTAGGATCTGAGCAACCAAAGGAACAACACAAGAGACACAGGGTTTATACTGGTTCAGGCCACCGTTGTGGTGCAATACCCTACTCCAGTGTGTTCTGTGGTGGATTGCCTCTTGGGCTAATGATGAACAAATATAGGGAAGAACATCCTCATGAGGGTATGTTGTTGTCTGGTGCGATGAACTGCTAGGGGGAGTTCAGTCGCTCTCTCTACTGGTTTCCTGGTGAGGATTCCCTTCGTTCTCTATCTTGCGGTGGCTAGTCCTATTTATACGCAAAGGCCCCGGGCCTCTTCCCAAATATTGAGCGGGAAGGGCGCCAACAATTGGCCATTTTGAAGAGGAACATCTAGTACACTTATCCTGACTAAAGTTGGTCCTCGCCTGCTAAAGGCTCTGGTGGTGACGCCGGCTTGGGCTCCACGATGACCTCCATCCTGCCGTTCTGCCAGTCTTGGTCTTGTTGCACCGAAATGGATGCCTTTGCTTGATGCTCTCGCCTGCGCTTGCTCCCTTTGCACCAAAGAGGAAAGAAGGACACTGCGCGGGCCGGCGCCCGCCTGGCGCCCTTGGTCGTCATGGCTTGCATCATGGGCACCTCGCGAGGTACCCCGCCTTGATCTCTCTGCCTCCTCGCGAGCCAGCCTGATGAGGCCGCGCCTGAGGAAGCCTCATGTCGTCCGCCCGCGAGGCTTGGCCCCTCGCGAGGGTCTTGAACTCGTGCTGATGAAGATGGGCCATGCTGGGCCGCCCCTTGAGCCACGCCGCAGGCCGTAGGCAGGCAAGTCTGGGGACCCCCATTTCCCAGAACGCTGACAGTTGTGGTAAATTTTTTGTCCCATTTGGGGCAGGTTTGGGCATATGATTCTGTCGGATTTTGGGTTCCGCAAATCCTAGAGAGGTTTGAACTCTGGGTGTGTGTGGAGATCTCAACCTCCCCAGTCTGCCTACTCGCCAATCTCACAACCTAGCGCGTCGAACCAGTGGTTTACCCAGGTTCGGGCTACCTTGCGGTGTAAAACCCTAATCCTACTTTGTGGTGGATTTGCCTCGAGGGGCTGAGGATGAACAAGTAAAGTCGAGAACAACCTCAGGAGGTGTGTTCTTGAGGTCAAGAGGGCTGGTGAGGGTGGAAGGGAAGCGGTCAACTTGATCCGTCGTCCCCCGCCCATGGTGGTGGCTAGGTCCTATTTATAATGGCCTTGATCCTCTTCCCAAATGAAGGCGGGAAGGGATCCCACAATGGCCAAGTTCGAAGGTAGACAACTAGTACATGTTATCATGACTAAAGTGGTCTTCGCCTGCAAAAGCCTTTGGTCGTGACGCCGTGGTGGGCTCGGCGATGACCTCCGTCCTGGCGATCGTGGTCTTGTTGCATGGGAATGGAAACCTTTGGCTGCTTCCTCAGGACTCCGCGCCTGCTGCTTGCCTCCTTTGCACCAAAGAGGAAACTGGCACACTGCACCCACTGGCGCCCGACTGGCCTCGATTGTCATGGCTCACATCACCCGAACCTCACGAGGTGAGCCTTGCATAAAAATCTCCGCTCCTCGGGAGTAAGCCTAAGGAGGCTGATCCCTTTAGAGGTCTTGATGTCGTTCGCCTCGCGAGGCTTCGCCCCTTGCGAGGGTTTTGAGTTATCGATGTCGAAGATGGGATGTACCAGGCCATCGATGGAGCCACACCACGGGCCACAGGCAGGCAATTCTGGGTACCTGTGTTCTCATAACACCGATAGTAGCCCCCGGGCCCAAGGCACGCTCGGACTTGGCTTCTAGGCGAAGCCAAAGGGCAAGTGCGGAGCACCGCGGGCCCTAACCTCCTGCGGCCTTGGGCGACGCGTGGCGATTGATGGGACGTGGATGTCTCTGCTTCTCTACGCTGCCTCGGCAACTATCTGACTTGAGGAGTTGCTTGCTGCATGCAGAGAAAACCATCATTACGTGGGATCATGGAGGCCGGCGGTTGGCCTCCCTCTAGATATAAATGAGGGGAGAGGCGGAGCCCCCCTCGCTCATGTCTGACTTCTTGCTACACGCTTCTCCTTTTCCTCCATCTTGTCGTATCATCCATGGCGCCAATCAGAAGATTTTCCACGACGGAGAAGGGAAAAGCCCCTCGGGAGGAGCCTGAACCGCTTCCTCTGATGACGAGGTTTAGCCGTCCTCATGATGCCGGTGTAAGTCAGGGGGTGACCCGGCCTTGGTACGAGCAGCCTCCACCTGGCTTCCTGCTTCCCTTGTACGCCCGCGCGCAGGATGACAATGCCCACCGCCGCATGATTCAGGGCAGCAGCGGGCAGGCCAAAGTCGAGCGGCTAGCAATCCGGTTCCCAAGGTTCTTCACTGACGAGATGCCTCTGAGGGGGCCACTTGAGTTGTGGGTACAACACGCCGGGTGCTGCAGCCTGGCCACAGGAGTAGAGGTCAAGGTAGTGCCTCCGGGTGGTATCTTCATGACCCGTGGATGGGGCGAAGTTGCCCGCATGTGTTGTGTAGAAGGGGCTCCCGCCATCCACTTCGAATACAACGGCGCCACCACGTTGCTCTTCAAGGTCTTCGACGGGGAGGGCCGGCGGCTGGAGTGCTGTCCCGAAGGAAGCAGCCCGCGGGGCATGGTTGCGAGCGTCACGCTCGCCTCCGACTTCACCGGCATCCCCTCCAGCAGCAGCAATGACTCCTGGGAATCCAGTGACTCTCTCGAGCCTAGTGCCGACGTTCTGGGAACGGGGGTCCCCAGACTTGCCTGCCTGCGGCCCGCGGCGTTGCTCCACCAGTGGCCCAGTATGGCCCGTCTTCATCAACCAAACACTCAATACCCTCGCGAGGGGCCAAGCCTCGCGGGGCAGATGACACAAGGCCTCCTCAGGAGCGGCCTCACCAGGCAGGCTCGCGAGGGGGCGGAAAGATCAAAGAAAAGGGTACCTCACGAGGTTCCCGTGACGCAAGCCATGACGACCAAGGCCAGGCGGGCGCTAGCCCGTGCAGTGTCCTCGTTTCCCCTTTGGTGCTAAGGGGGAAAACGTAGGCACGGAGTACCGAGGCATCAGGCAAAGGTTTCCATGTCGGTGCAACAAGACCAAGACCAGCAGCACGGTGGGACGGAGGTCATCGTGGATCCCAAGACGGCGTCACCACCAGCGCCTTTGATAGGAGAAGACCACCTTTAGTCTGGATAGCCTGTACTAGCTATCCCCTTTCAAAATGGTTGTTGTTGGATCCCTTCCAGCTCAATATTTGGGAAGAGGACCAGGGCCTCTATAAATAGGGCTAGCCACCACAGTAGAAGGGGACCGGGGGAGCAACTGATGACAGATCAAATCCTTCCCAGGAAGAACACCACACCAGCTCAAGAAGACCTCTCCTCACGAGGCTGTTCTTCCCTTGTGTTGTTCATCATCAGCCCAAGAGCCAATCCACCACCACCACACAGGAGTAGGGTATGACACCACAATGGTGGCCCGAACCTATATAAATCTTATGTCTCTTGTGTTGTGAGTTCATCATGCTAGCTTAGAAATCGCGGCGAGGCTGAGGGTGTGGCTCGGTAGGGGGAAATATTCATGTGCAGCCCAGTGTTCGAACCTTAAGGGTTTTGCCAGAACCCGATATCCGACATTTGGTGCGCCAGGTATGGGTGCGCCAAAATCTTCTTTCCGCTGATCCGCGTCCCATCGCTTCGTCGCATCCATGTCTGACGCCCGCTGAGCCCGCGCCTAGTGTCGGGTTGCTCTTGCCGCTCGCGTCGCCCAGACGGCTCCGATCGGCGGGCCTCCTTGTCGTTCT
This sequence comes from Triticum aestivum, assembly GCF_018294505.1. Lineage (NCBI taxonomy): Eukaryota > Viridiplantae > Streptophyta > Magnoliopsida > Poales > Poaceae > Triticum > Triticum aestivum. The sequence goes on from NC_057798.1 coordinate 545,575,895, forward strand.
CCGTCGCCTGCCGCCAACGCCGCCACCGGCCTAGCAGGAGACGAGCAGCAAGCATCCTCGCTGCACCCCTCGGTGCGGCGGGAAGGTCGCACCGCCACTCCGTCGTTGACCCCAGCTGGCTCGTCATCCCACGCGCATCGCGCCCCCACAGACGCGCATGGCATGCTTCTTCTGGCACGTGAGCTCCTGCATTACCGCCCCGTCGACGACCTCTACGAACAATGGGTCGCTCGCATCATCGAGCTCGTCAGCGCCGCAACAGGCTCTCCTGCGCCGTCCCTCTCGCAGCCTTGCCCTCCGCTAGGGATGGGCGACGCGGCTCATGGAGCGCCTCCACCACCTCCGCCCCAAGACGGTGCCCTGGCTCCAAGGCGCGCGGCCCCTGGATGTGACCCACCGCATCCAGCGCCCGTGCGACAAGAAAGAAGCTGCCAAGAAATCCCTAGGCCTCAAGAAGGCGCCCCCATTCTCCCTGCACCAGCGCGACAAGATCGTGTCCCCGCACCGACACGACAAGCCGTGTGCTGCCTCTGGCAGCGGCGCGCGGGTACCATCAAGAGCAAGCTCCGCATTAGCAAAGGGCCCCGGTGACCACAGCAGGCTGCTGCACCTTCACTCCCGAGCTACGTAGCATCGCCTGGCCAGGCAAGTTCAAGCCGGACCTGCCTCCTCGCTATGACGGCACTCCCGACCCGGCAGAGTTCTTGCAGCTCTATGAGCTGAGCATCGAGGCGGCCAACGGAGATGAGAAGGTCATGGCAAACTGGTTTCCAATGGCGCTCAAGGATGGTGCCCACTCGTGGCTCCTCAACCTGCCTCCCGGCTCGATCTCCTCCTGGGACGAGATGCCCAGCCGCTTCATCGCCAACTTCCAGGGCACTCGCGACCGCCCCCCGGCAACGGATGACCTGCGCTGCATCAAGCAACAGCCCGGGGAGACCCTACAGAAATACGTCCAACGCTTCAACAACGTCCGCCTCAAGATCCCCAAGGTGACGGACGAAGCCATCATCGTAGCATTCTCTGATGGCGTCTGCGATGTCAAGATGAAGGAGGAGCTCGCCATCCACGAGGAGTTGTGCACATCCCTGGAACTGTTCAACCTGGCGACCAAGTGCGCAAGAGCTGAGGAGGGACACCTCTCCCTCCTCGAGCTTCCAGCTGCTGATCCCGAAGAAAAGAAGACCAAGGCCAAGGACGTGAAGCGCAAGGGAGTAGCCGTGCTCGCGGCAGAGCCAGACACAAAGCGCGACAGGGACCAGCCGAAGTCGTCCAAGGGTAGCCGACCGTTCTGCGCCTACCACAACCTCCAGACCCACAACATCAACGAGTGCCAGGAGCTCAGGGCCGTTCGAGAAGGACGCTTCGGTCGACGCCCTGAGCGCAACGACCGCGGCTACGTCCGAGGAGGAGGACGTGGCGGAGGACGATGGGACGACCGTGGCCCTCGCCAGGAGTGGCATGACCGACTTCATGAGGATCACTGGCAGGACCAGCCTCGCGAGGGAGCTTGGAGGGATCAGCCTCGCGAGGACCTCCCGTAGGGTAATGCAGGCCTTCCTCCTCTGCCGCCATCGCCAAGAAGGAATGACGACCATCACTAGGACGAGGGGGCTGGGGGCTTCCAGGAGCCACGTGCTATCGCTTGCATCTTGGGAAGAACTCAGGCCCCAGCCTCTCAGTGCATCTTCAAGCAGTTCACTCGCAAGGTGAACGCAGTCCTCCCCAAGCTCGAGGCCACGCGCCCGCTTAGGTGGTCCAAGTGCGCCATCACCTTCAGCTCGGCAGATCAACTCAAGTGTGCAGCTACTGCTGGTGTCCTCCCAATGCTTTGTTCACCAGTCATCAGCAATGTGCAAGTCACCAGGACCCTCATCGATGGCGGTGCAGGGCTTAACGTCCTGTCCGTTGAGATGTTCGACAACCTTCAAGTGCCATACGATCAGCTCCAGCCTACCAAGCCTTTCTCAGGAGTCACTGACGGTTCCACCACTCCGATAGGGCAGGTCCGCCTCCCTGTCACCTTCGAACATCGCGATAACTACCGCACCGAGCTCATCGACTTTGACATCGCCCACATCCACCTGCCATACAATGCCATCCTCGGGTATCCAACCCTGGCCAAGTTCATGGCGCTGACCCACCACGGCTAAAATGTCCTCAAGATGCCAGGAAGCGGCAGAATCATCACGGTCCCCTGCGAAGAGAGAGATGCGGTGTGCTCCCTCGAGCATGCCTTCTAAGCTGCATCAATTGAGGACACGGACAGCAGGGGAGAGAACAATCCTGAGGCAGTCCCCAAGAAGAAGAAGCAACCTCTCCGCACAAGGCCTTAGGAGGTTGGCATCCCGGGTGGTGCCCTGTCAGGTTCAGCGCCCGTGCTTGGGGCGCCTCCTTCCATCGTATAGGAAGGCGCGCCCGGCGTCCTCCTCGGGAAGGGCTCGGGGGCTCCCTTCTGGAGGGCCGCAGACCTCGCCAACATCACAAGGGAGGTGCTCGGGCACCACTTGGAGGGGTGCCTTACGGCACATTTCCCTCACGAAGGCACAGGGCGTGGAAAGCCCAACGTTCAGGAGTACATTGCCAAGACCACTCAGGAGCTTCAGGAAGCGAGAGCCATGCGCAGCGACCGCCGCTTGCCTGGCGTGGTGATGTCTACTACACAACCTTCTTCTTGTAGACATTGTTGGGCCTCCAAGTGCAGAGGTTTGTAGGACAGTAGCAAATTTCCCTCAAGTGGATGACCTAAGGTTTATCAATCCATGGGAGGCGTAGGATGAAGATGGTCTCTCTCAAGCAACCCTGCAACCAAATAACAAAGAGTCTCTTGTGTCCCCAACACACCCAATACAATGGTAAATTGTATAGGTGCACTAGTTCGGCGAGGAGATGGTGATACAAGTGCAATATGGATGGTAGATATAGGTTTTTGTAATCTAAAAATATAAAACAGCAAGGTAACTAATGATAAATTTGAGCACAAACGGTATTGCAATGGTAGGAAACAAGGCCTAGGGTTCATACTTTCACTAGTGCAAGTTATCTCAAAAATAATAACATAACTAGATCATATAACTATCCCTCAACATGCAATAAAGAGTCACTCCAAAGTCACTAATAGCGGAGAACAAAAAAAGAGATTATTGTAGGGTATGAAACCACCTCAAAGTTATCCTTTCTGATCGATCTATTCAAGAGTCCGTAGTAAAATAACACGACGCTACTCTTTACGTTCTATCTATCATAGAGTCCATACTAGAATAACACCTTAAGACACAAATCAACCAAAACACTAACGTCACCTAGATACTCCAATGTCACCTCAAGTATCCGTGGGCATGATTATACAATATGCATCACACAATCTCAGATTCATCTATTCAACCAACACAAAGTACTTCAAAGAGTGCCCCAAAGTTTCTACTGGAGAATCAAGACGAAAACGTGTGCCAACCCCTATGAATAAGTTCACAAGGTCACTGAACCCGCAAGTTGATCACCAAAACATACATCAAGTAGATCACGTGAATATCCCATTGACACCACACATAAGCATATGCAAGACATACATCAAGTGTTCTCAAATCCTTAAAGACTCAATCCGATAAGATAACTTCAAAGGGAAAACTCAATCCATTACAAGATAGTAGAGGGGGAGAAACATCATAAGATCCAACTATAATAGCAAAGCTCACGATACATCAAGATCGTGCCAAATCAAGAACACGAGAGAGATAGAGATAAAACACATAGCTACTGGTACATACCCTCAGCCCCGAGGGTGAACTACTCCCTCCTTGTCATGGAGAGGGCCTGGATGATGAAGATGGCCACCGGTGAGGGATCCACCCTTCGGCAGGGTGCCGGAACAGGGTCCCGATTGGTTTCTAGTGGCTACAGAGGCTTGCGACGGTGGAACTCCCGATCTATTGTGTTCCCCGATGTTTTTAGGGTATATGGACATATATAGGTGAAAGAAGTGGGTCGGGGGAGCCACGAGGGGCCCACAAGGGTGGGGGCGTGCCCAGGGGGGTAGGGTGCGCCTCCTTGCCTCGTGGCTTCCTCGTTGCTTCCCTTACGTGCACTCCAAGTCCCCTGGATTGCTTCCGTTCCAAAAATAACTCTCCTGAAGGTTTCATTCCATTTGGACTCCGTTTGATATTGCTTTTCTTCGAAACACTGAAATAGGCAACCAAACAACAATATGGGCTGGGCCTCCGGTTAGTAGGTTAGTCCCAAAAGTAATATAAAAGTGTATAATAAAGCCCGTAAACATCCAAAACAGATAATAATATAGCATGAATGCTTCAAAAATTATAGATACGTGGGATACATATCAACATCCCCAAGCTTAATTCCTGCTTGTCCTTGAGTAGGTAAATGATAAAAGAAATAATTTATGAAGTGTGTGCTAGCAGGTGCACAAGTTTGATCAATGGTAATTTCAATCACCTTTTCTAGCATCATTATATGTCATAACAGTAGCTCATCTCATAAAACTTCTCATGATCAAGTGACAAGCTATTCAAATATTAATGCATAGACCATAAACTTTCTTGAAAACTAGCAAACTTTATTCTCAATCATCAAACAATTGCAATTCATCTTATTTTCAGGAAGGGTCTATGTCAAAGCTTTGATTTAACAAATCTCACATACTCAACTATCATATAGTCTTCCATGATTGCTACCACTCAAAGCATATTTTTAGAACAAATAGCATCGATTGAACACAGAGAAAGATAGGGGCCTAATATTTTGCCTCCCAACTTACTTATCATATAGATAATTGTCAACAGTAATAATTCATGATCAAATATATTTGAATGGCCATATATGCTTAGATCATTCCCCATCACATGATGCTTGCCAACTAAAGAGTAGATTGGAATGAGAACGAATACTACTGACTCTTGCATGAAAGTAAAAGATAGGCCCTTCGCAGAGGGAAGCAGGGAGTTGCAGAGGTGCCAGAGCTCGATTTTGAAATAGAGCTAAATAATTTTGAGAGATATGCTTTCATTGTCAACATAACAACCAAGGGTTCCCAGTTTCTTCCATATTGGATACATTATAGGCGGTTCACAAACAGAATGGTAAAGTTTTTACTCCCCCTCCACCAATAATCATCAATCCATGGCTTGCCCGAAACAACGGGTGCCTCCAACTAACATCAATCCTGGGGGAGTTTTGTTTGCAATTATTTTGATTTGATTTTGATCTTTTGATCATGGGGCTGTGCATCCCAGTTACCAGCCATTTTTCTCTTGAATGATGAGCGGAGTCCACCTATCGTGAGAATAACCCACCTAGCATGGAAGATACTGACAGCCCCTAGTCGCCACATGGGCGATTCGGGCATACAAAATAGATTATTATTTGAAGGTTTAGAGTTTGGCACATGCAAATTTACTTGGAACGGCAGGTAAACACCGCATATATGTAGGTATGGTGGACACTCATGGAAGAAACTTGCTTCAAGGGATTTGTATGCACAAGCACTATTCCCGCTTAGTACAGATATTTTGGCTAGCAAAGGATTCTAAATAGCAAGCACCACATGTTGGAGGATCTATAACAATATAACTTCTATACAAATATACCCAAGCATAACTCATTACGTTGTCTTCCTTGTCCAATTTCAACTAATTTGCTCAGGTTTTAAAATATTTAATGGGGCTCACAATCATAGAAGATGTTTAAGATAGTATATTTATATGTGAAACCTCTCTTCCTTCAATATTCTTTCATGAATTGTTTAAATGACGAATAAATTTAACACCTCTACTTCTTATAAGTGAAGTCATTATTCCCCATGGGATAAGCATATGAAACATATATAATTTCAGATTTATGACATTCAACTCATTCAACCATTTACTCATAGGATATAAGTGAAGCACACGAGTAAATGACAAACTACTCCAAAAAGATATAAGTGAAGATCAATGAGTAGTTAAATAATTATGTAGCTATGTGAAGACTCTCTCTCATTTAAGAATTTCAGATCTTGGTATTTCATTCAAACGTCAAGCAAAACAAAATAAAACAAAATGACGCTCCAAGCAAAACACATATCATGTGGTGAATAAAAATATAGCTCCAAGTAAAGTTACCGATGGACGAAGACGAAAGAGGGGATGCCTTCCGGGGAATCACCAAGCTTAGGCTCTTGGTTGTCCTTGAATATTACCTTGGGGTGCCTTGGGCATCCCCAAGCTTAGGCTTTTGCCACTCCTTATTCCATAGTCCATCGAATCTTTACCCAAAACTTGAAAACTTCACAACACGAAACTCAGCAGAAAACTCGTAACCTCCGTTAGTATAAGAAAATAAAACCACCACTTAGGTACTGTTGTGAACTCATTCCAAATTCATATTGGTGTAATATCTTATGTATTCCAACTTTTCTATGATTCATACCCTCCGATACTACTCATAGATTCGTCAAAATTAGCAAACAACACATAGAAAACAGAATCTGTCAAAAACAGAACAGTCTGTAGTAATCTATATCAAACGTATACTTATGGAACTCCAAAACTCCTACCAAATTAGGAAGTCCTAAGAAATTTTTGTACCAATCTATAGCAAAAATAATCATATCAAAAGCACGTTTCTGTGAATTACTAAAACTAATTTACTGGGTGCAAAAGCTTCTGATTTTCAGCAGGATCAACACAACTATCACCGTAAGCTATCCTAAAGGTCTTACTTGGCACTTTATTTAAACAAAAGCAATAAAACATTGTTACTACAGTAGCATAATCATGTGGACACACAAAAACAGTAAAGTTAAATATTGGGTTGTCTCCCAACAAGCGATTTTCTTTAATGCCTTTCTAGCTATGCATGATGATTTCAATGATGCTCACATAAAAGATAAGAATTGAAACATAACAGGAGCATCATGAAGCATATGACTAGCACATTTAAGTCTAACCCACTTCCTATGAATAAGGATTTTATGAGCAAACAACTTATGGGAACAATAATCAACTAGCATAGGAAGGCAAAACAAGCATAGCTTCAAGATTTTAAGCACATAGAGAGGAGACTTGATATTATTGCAATTCCTACAAGCATATGTTCCTCCCCCATAATAATTTTCAGTAGCATCATGAATGAATTCAACAATATAACAAGAACCTAAAGCATTGTTTTCATAATCTACTTGCATAGAAAATTTACTACTCTCCACATAAGCAAAATTCTTCTCATTCAGAATAGTGGGAGTATCATAAGAGACTTGGATACTATAAATTGTTTCCACATTAAAAGAGTAATGTTAAGAAAAAGGGTAATCATAATCATGAAAAGTTTTATAAATATAATCATCACTACTTTTATATCATAAGTTTCATCACAATAATCATCATAAGTAGCAACTTTGTTCTCATCATAATCAATTGAAACCTCTTCCAAGATAGTGGAATCATAACTAAATAAAGTCATGACCTCTCCAAATCCACTTTCATATTCATGACAATAAGATTCAACATCCTCCAAAATAGTGGGATCATTACTTCCTAAAGTTGACACTCTTCCAAACCCACTTTCATCAATATAATCATCATAAGTAGGAGGCATGCTATCATCATAACAAATTTGCATATCAAAACTTGGGAGGCTAAAAAATCATCTTCATTAAACGTAGTATCCCCAAGCTTGGGACTTTCCATATCATAAGCATAATCACTCTCATCATTAATAGTATGGATAGCACCAATAGTGTAGCAGTTATCATCATCACAATGAGTAGTAGGAGCAACTCATTTGGGAGGGATACCTTTCTACCTTTGCTTCTCCGCATTTTCTTTTTCTTCTTCACATCATGTGTGGGTTCAACCTTCTTTTTTGAGCTCCTTATTGTTGAGATTGGTTGAATAGAAAGCTCCTCCTTGTTACCTGATTCATCATAAGAAATAATAGGAGGATATTGGGAAGTCTCTTCCCTTTCATTAGTATTCTCTTCATCTTCTATTTGCCTTATTTTCTTTATGTAATTGGCAATATAAGGATTTTCTATGCAATTCACCGCACAATACATATAAATTTCCTCTAGATCAATATCAAGAAATTTCTTAAGGGCAAATTCTGGAAGATTCTTAGTTAAACGTTTTATTTCTTCATAACCCAAAAGCAAACTAAGTTCATTATGATGTGCAAGGGAAATCAAATCATCACAATTTTTGGACACGATTCGATCATGAAACAATTTGCATCGGAGATGTAAATGACCACGTTCATTGCAAAGTTCACAAGTACGACAAAGGAATTTTAAATTTTAAGCACTCACATCTAGCCTTTCTTGCAACCATTTAGTTTCTAAATGCTTATGCCTCTTGCAATATCTATCTTCCCTATTTGGTGTGTACTTGCAAACCCAATACACTCCACAAAAATTGACATGCTTGTAAGAGACATTTTCATCATAACTAGTGCAATCATCATTAGTACTATGGATATTAAAGGAGTTCATACTAACAACATTGCAATCATGCTCATCATTCAAAGATTTAGTGCCAAACATTTTATAGACTTCTTCTTCTAGCACTTGAGCACATTTTTCCTTCCCATCATTCTCACGGAAGATATTAAAAAGATGAAGCGTATGAGGCAAACTTAATTCCATTTTTTTGTAATTTTATTTTATAGACTAAACTAGTGATAAAACAAGAAACAAAAAGATTCGATTGCAAGATCTAAAGATATACCTTCAAGCACTTTCCTCCCTGGCAACAGCGCCAGAAAAGAGCTTGATGTCTACTACATAACCTCCTTCTTGTAGACGTTGTTGGGCCTCCAAGTGCAGAGGTTTGTAGGACAGTAGCAAATTTCCCTCAAGTGGATGACCCAAGGTTTAGCAATTCATGGGAGGGGTAGGATGAAGATGGTCTCTCTCAAGCAACCCTGCAACAAAATAACAAAGAGTCTCTTGTGTCCCCAACACGCCCAATACAATGGTAAATTGAATAGGTGCACTAGTTCGGCGAAGAGATGATGATACAAGTGGAATATGGATGGTAGATATAGGTTTTTGTAATCTGAAAATATAAAAACAGCAAGGTAACTAATGATAAAAGTGAGCACAAATGGTATTGCAATGGTAGGAAACAAGGCCTAGGGTTCATACTTTCATTAGTGCAAGTTCTCTCAACAATAATAACATAACTGGATCATATAACTATCCCTCAACATGCAACAAAGAGTCACTCCAAAGTCACTAATAGCGGAGAACAAACCAAGAGATAATTGTAGGGTACGAAACCACCACAAAGTTATCCTTTCTGATCGATCTATTCAAGAGTCTGTAGTAAAATAACACAAAGCTATTCTTTCCATTCGATCTATCATAGAGTTCGTACTGGAATAACACCTTAAGACACAAATCAACCAAAACCCTAATGTCACCTAGATAATCCAATGTCACCTCAAGTATCCGTGGGCATGATTATACAATATGCATCACACAATCTCAGATTCATCTATTCAACCAACACAAAGTACTTCAAAGAGTGCCCCAAAGTTTCTACCGGAGAGTCAAGACGAAAACGTGTGCCAACCCCTATCCATAAGTTCACAAGGTCACTGAACCCGCAAGTTGATCACCAGAACATACATCAAGTAGATCACGTGAATATCCCATTGTCACCACAGATAAGCATATGCAAGACATACATCAAGTGTTCTCAAATCCTTAAAGACTCAATCTGATAAGATAACTTCAAAGGGAAACTCAATCCATTACAAGATAGTAGAGGGGGAGAAACATCATAAGATCCAACTATAATAGCAAAGCTCGCGATACATCAAGATCATGCCAAATCAACAACACGAGAGAGAGAGATCAAACACATAGCTACTGGTACATACCCTCAGCCCCGAGCGTGAACTACTCCCTCCTCGTCATGGAGAGCGCCTGGATGATGAAGACTGCCACCAATGAGGGATCCCCCCTCCGGCAGGGTGCCGGAATAGGGTCCCGATTGGTTTTTGGTGGCTACAAAGGCTTGCGGCGGCGGAACTCCTGATCTATTGTGTTCCCCGCTGGTTTTAGGGCATATGGACATATATAAGCGAAAGAAGTCAGTCGAGCGAGCCACGAGGGGCCCACGAGGGTGGGGGACGCGCCCAGGGGTAGGGTGCGCCTCCCAGCCTCGTGGCTTCCTCGTTGCTTCCCTTACGTGCACTCCAAGTCCCCTGGATTTCTTCCATTCCAAAAATAACTCTCCCGAAGGTTTCATTCCATTTGGACTCCGTTTGATATTCCTTTTCTTCGAAACACTGAAATAGGCAAGAAAACAACAATATGGGCTGGGCCTCCGGTTAGTAGGTTAGTCCCAAAAGTAATATAGAAGTGTATAATAAAGCCCATAAACATCCAAAATAGATAATAATATAGCATGAATTCTTCATAAATTATTGATACGTTGGAGACGTATCACGTGGCCCCCCATTCAGGCGAGGATGGTGGGCTGCGCGTCTGCATCGACGTCCCAGGGGTCAACCGAGCCACATCTCAGGTGTGCCTCTGGCCTTCGCGCATGGGACGCTGCGAGGGTCCGCCGCACAGCTACGTTCGCATGCCTTTCGGACTGCCATACGCAGCTGCCACCTACCAGCGTCACCTGCGGAGCATTCTGGCGGCTCAGGAGGCCAGGCATCATGCGGTCCTAGAGCCTCCTGAGGCTCAGGCCCCCGATGGCTCGTGAGGGACTACCTCTTCACCGCGCATCTTCAGCTACTCCAACACCCCCTCTACAACGGTACCAGGTGACATCTCCCAAGTTCATTTCAGCTGGGAGCGCCCTCAGGGCTGCATCATTCCCAGGCCGCGTGGGTCCGTCCCTGCAGCATGTATGTATTTTGTGTTTTTAGCTTACGTTGCTGGGGGCGCCCCTCGGGCTGCATCATCCCCAAGCCGCTTGGGTCTGATCCAGTGGCATGTATCCTTCCGGCATTTACCTAAGCTGATTTGCCTTTCGTGCCTAATCTGCATGTGATTATCACCTGCCGCCTACCACGGGCCTCCTCTCTCTCTCTCTCTTGCAATTTGCTTGCACGTTAAAAGGGGGGCTCCTGAGCATCGCGACTCAGGAGCTCTTGCTGGCTCTCCAGCCCTCACCCCCTGGCCTTGACCACGGTATCGCGACTTGGCATACCAGTGGCGGCTGAGCTCCCTCGAGGGCCGGGACCTGAGGACACAGAGCATTTGTACCTAACCGTCTCGCTGGAACACACATCTGTCCAGGATTCAAGACCAGGTGCAACCCGCCTTGTGCTAGGGCCTCGTGAGTCCCGCGCTGGCCCACGAGTGCCCCGATACACCTCGTCTAGCCCTGTCGTGCAAGCCACGTGTCAGGGTGGGGCTGTACACGCCCCGGGGGGCTCACTCTAGAGGGAGCGTCCCTCCCATGTACCAGTGGAAGCACCACGCTCCGCGCTGGCTGACGACACTGCCAAGGTGCGGCTATGCCCGTACACATATGGAAGCGCTATGCTCCGCGCTAGTGATAAACAACTGAGGGCGGCCCCAAGCCGAATCAACCTCAGGGAGCCCAGAGCTCAGTGTCTGGTTTCATCGCAACACCTCTCCTCGGGAGCGTCGCGCGAGGGGGCTGGGCATGGGGGCTGCGCCCGGGTCACGCCCGAGCGTACGTCACCCAGCTAGGTCCTCCGGACCTGGTCGTCGCGTGCCCCTCCCTGAGCGGAGCCAAGGTATGAAGGTCATTCGAACGTCAAGGGGGATTCCTGAGCATCGCGACTCAGGAGCCTAACTGGTCATGTAGCCCCTCACTCCTTGGTCCCGTCCTGGTGATTCGTTCAGGGCTAATGGCGGTTGAGGTATGCGCGGGGCCGGGCGCTGCCGATGTAGAATGCCAGATCTACTCCTACGTTCCCTCCCTATTTGTTATTTGCGCATCAAGTGGGACTCCTGAGCATCGCGACTCAGGAGCCTAACTTGTCACGTAGCCCCTCACTCCTTGGTCCCGTCCGGGTGATCCGGTAGGGGCCAACGGCGATTGAGGTTTGCACGGGGCCGGGCTCTACCGATGTAAAACATAAAGCAAATTGTCAGATATCGGGTTCCGGCAAAACCCTTAAGGTTCGAACTCTGGGGTGTGCACGAAGATCTCTCCCTACTGAAACACACCCTCAGCCTCACTGTGATCTCTAAGCTAGCACGATGAACAACACAAGATACACGAGGTTTATACTGGTTCGGGACACCGTTGTGGTGTAATACCCTAATCCAGTGTGTGGTGTGGTGGATTGCCTCTTGGGATGATGATGAATAGTAAAGAGGAAGAACAGCCTCGTGAGGAGAGGTATTCCTGTGGTGGTGTGGTGTGCTTGAGCAGGAATCGATCTGTCCAGACCAGATGCCTTCTACTGTGGTGGCTAGCCCTATTTATAAAGGCCCTGGTCCTCTTCCCAAATATTGAGTGGGAAGGGAGCCAACAACGGCCGTTTTGAAAGGGGATAGCTAGTACAAGCTATCCTGAATAAAGGTGGTCTTCGACTGCCAAAGGTGCTGGTGATGACGCCGTCTTGGGCTCCACGGTGACCTCCATCCTGCCATCCTATTGGTCTTGGTCTCGTTGCACCAATAAGGAAACCTTTGCCTAATGCCTCGGTACTCCACGCCTGCGCTTGCCCCCTTTGCACCAAAGAGGAAACGAGGACACTACGCGGGCTGGCGCCCGCCTGGCGCCTGCCTGGTCTTGATCGTCATGGCTTGTGACATGGGCACCTCGCAAGGTACCCCTTGCCTTGATCTCTCCGCCTCCTCACAAGCCTGCCTGGTGAGGCCACCCCTGAGGAGGCCTTGCGTCGTCCGGCCCGCGAGGCTTGGCCCCTCGCGAGGGTCTTGAGCTTTGGTTGATGAAGACGGGTCGTACTAGGCCATCGATTGAGCCGCACAGCAGGCCGCAGGCAGGCAAGTCTGGGGATCCCGTTCCCAGAACACCGACAATAGGCCCCGGGCCCAAGGCGTGCTTGGACTTGGCTTAGCGGGGAAGCGAAAGGGCAAGTGTTGAACGCCGCAGGCCCCAACAGCCTGCGGCCTTGGTCGACGCGTGATACGTCTCCAATGTATCTATAATTTTTGATTGTTGCATACTATTATATTACCCCTTTTGGATGTTTATGGGCTTTATTTTACACATTCATATCATTTTTTGGACTAACCTACTAACCGGAGGCCCAGCCCATATTGCTGTTTTTGCCTATTTTAGTATTTCGAAGAAAAGGAATATCAAACGGAGTCCAAACGGAATGAAACCTTCGGCATCGTGATTTTTTGGAAGAATATCACCCTGGAGGCTTGGAGATCAAGTCAGAAGACCCTCGAGGAGCCCAGGAGATAGGGGGCGCCCCCCCTATAGGCGCGGCCCCCTGTCTCGTGGGCCCCTCGAGCACCTCCCGACCGACTTGTTTCGCCTATATGTGCCTACGTACCCTAAAACCATCGAATATCAAGATAGATCGGGAGTTCTGCCGCCGCAAGCCTCTATAGCCACCAAAAACCTCTCCGGAGCCCGTTCTAGCACCCTGACGGAGGGGGAACCCATCGCCAGTGGCCATCTTCATCATCCCGACGCTCTCCATGACAAGGAGGGAGTAGTTCACCCTCGGGGCCGAGGGTATGTACCAGTAGCTATGTGTTTGATCTCTCTCTCTCTCGTGTTATCTCTCGTGTTCCCTCTATGGCACGATCTTGATGTATCCCGAGCTTTGCTATTGTAGTTGGATCTTATGATGTTCCTCCCCCTCTACTCTCTTGTGATGAATTGAGTTTCCCCTTTGAAGTTATCGTATCGGATTGATTCTTTTATTTGAGAACACTTGATGTATGTCTTGCCGTGTTTATCTGTGGTGACAATGGGATATCACGTGCCTCTTGATGTATGTTTTGACCAACTTGCGGGTTCCACCCATGAACCTATGCATAGGGGTTGGCACACGTTCTTGACTCTCCGGTAGAAACTTTGATGCACTCTTTGAAGTACTTTGTGCTGGTTGGATGAATGTGAGATTGTGTGATGCATATCGTATAATCATGCCCACGGATACTTGAGGTGACAATGGAGTATCTAGGTGACATTAGGATTTTGGTTGATTTGTTTCTTAAGGTGTTATTCTAGTACGAACTCTTTTATAGATTGATCCGAAAGAATAACTTTGAGGTGGTTTCATACCCTACCATAATCTCTACGTTTGTTCTCTGCTATTAGTGGCTTTGGAGTGACGCTTTGTTGCATGTTGAGGGCTTGTTATATGATCTATCTATGTTATTATTGTTGAGAGAACTTGCACTAGTGAAAGCATGAACCCTAGGCCTTGTTTCCTATCATTGCAATACCGTTTACGCTCACTTTTACCATTAGTTACCTTGTTGTTTTTATTATTTCAGATTACAAAAACCTATATATACTATCTATTTTGCACTTGTATCACCATCTCTTCGCCGAACTAGTGCACCTATACAATTTACCATTGTATTGGGTGTGTTGGGGACACAAGAGACTCTTCTCTATTTGGTTGGAGGGTTGCTTGAGAGAGACCATCTTCATCCTACGCCTCCCACGGATTGATAAACCTTAGGTCATCCACTTGAGGGAAATTTTCTAATGTCCTACAAACCTGTGCACTTGCAGGCCCAACAACGTATACAAGAAGAAGGTTGTGTAGTAGACATCAACGCACGGCGACTGATTGGACATGGGCGTCTCCGCTTCCCCATGCAGCCTCAGCAACTGCCTGATTCGATGAGTCCCTGCTGCATGCAAAAAGAGCCATCATTACCTGTGATCGTGGAGGTCGACGGTTGGCCTCCCCTGGACTATAAATGGGGAGGGGAGAAAGCCCCCACTGTCCATCTCTTCTTGCCCCACCTGCTTCTTCTCCCTCCTCGCTCCTGTTGCTTGCAGCGCCCCGTGGCGCTCGTGAATAGGTTCTCGGTCGCGGAGAAGGGGAAGGCTCGCCAGGAAGGGCCAGGCTCTCCTCCGCTCAAGCGTGGCCGCGGTCGTCCTTACAAGCATCCCACGACCTCTACCGCGGCTTCCCGTGGTCGCGGTGGTGGCCCTTCACGCGGTGGTGGCCGCCCATGTTGAGGCATCCCAGTTGGCGGGGGAAGGCGTGTCGTGTCTGCGCAGCCTCCCCGACAGCGCTTCCATTCGGCAGAGGTGCTGCCAGAGTTTGTTGTGTGAACTGTCGGCCGCTGGCGCCGGTGGGCTTTGGTTGCAGGCGGACGGCTGCTGCAGCATGGCCTCCTGGGTCGCGATTGAGATATCCGTCGCCGGCAATGTAGCCCTGACCCGTGGCTGGCAGACATTTGCCCACGCGCATGGCCTGAGCAGGCGGTGCACCCTCCACTTCAAGTATGACGGTGACGCGACCCTCTACATGAGGGTGTTCGGAGAAGATGGCCGCCGTGTCGGGTGCTGCCCTGAAGACGATGATGGCGGCGAGGTGCTCGGCCTTGGCGACGGCCGTGACGAGAGCGAAGGCGAACCCGCTCCCGGCGGTGATCGCAGCTCATCGAGCTTTAGCGGATCCTCCTCCGGCGACAGCTCCTCCAGCGGTGGCCGCGATCGGCCGCCATGCCGCCGCCCCGCTTCGAGGGCGGTGGCGGGTCGTCCCGTCGCCGCGCTCCTGTGAAGCGTCAGGCGGAGTCTGATTGAGCTCGGGAGAACGACGTAGCTCCCTCCTCGCGAGCTGTTGCAAGGCACGCACTGCTTTTATTTTGTTTTCCGTCCTTTTCCTGCATCGAGAGGGAGAAGTATGGGGTCCCGTGGGGGCGTGCAACAGACTATGATCCCCTGATTATCGTACTGCATTTATTGTTACAGTGCTGTGTTATGGTGTCGTTGTTATGTGTCTGTGCGTAGGAACAACTTAGTTCGGGACGCTTGCAGTAGTTTCCGCCTTGCGAGGTGCCTGCTTGAGGCCTCGCCGGGTGCCTTAAGTGCTGCAAAAAATCTATTGAGAGAATCATTTCCGAACCTTGGTTGCGAGGGTTGCCGGCCATGGCCCGGTCCTTTGTGTCGTGATGCCCAAGGGGCATGGACTGGGATGGGTGCTCCCACTGCGAACTCGCACGAGAGAGCCTCATGAAATTTAAGAGAGGAAGGGCTCACAAGGGCGCCCGCGCAGCCCCTCGCGAGGTTTGCGAGAGAGAGAACGAGTCAAACAAAAGCTGAAAATAGATAACAGGGGCAGGAGACGGCAAATAACACTAGAAGCAACTTCAATAAAGGTTCAAACAAGGGAGAACAAGCCAACTGCGGAAAACAAATGAAAAGCCGCGTCCGGCACCTAGTCTAGTCTTTGACATCTTCTCACCAGCACGGAGCTAAGTGCTGCCACTGGGCGTGGGCGGGAGCCCCCGAGGCCCAAGGGCGGCACTCTGGAGACTCCGGGGTGTGTACAACCCCAACTCATTATTACGTGAGAGTGTCACGGGCGGCGAGCTTCACAGGCACTGGACCTTCTTCACAGCCACCGGGCCTTTCTTCAGGCGGAGAGCTTCATAGGAACCGGGCCTTCTTCACAGGCACTGGGCCTTTCTTCAGGGGTAAAACTTCCGGAGATGCTGGATGTTCCAGGCGTTTGGGATGGGTACCCCCTCCTAAGTCTCTAGGCGCGCGACACCAGGCCTGGAAACATGGACAACCTTGAACGGGCCCTCCCACATGGGCGAGAGCTTATGCAGCCCTTCCCTGGAGAGCACCCGCCTGAGTACGAGGTCACCTACCTCGAGAGTCCTAGGGCGGATGTTGCGACAATGATGCGGCGGCAGCGCCTGCTGGTATCTTGCTGCTCGTAGTGTGGCTTCACGACGGCACTCCTCCCCCATCACAAGGTCCATCCCCCACATGGCATCCTGTTGCACCTCATCAAAATCTAGGACCCACACGGAGCGACGCATAACCTCGTGAGGGAGGACCGCCTCTGCTCCATAGATGAGGAAGAATGGGGTATCGCTAGTTTGCTTGGTGGCAGTAGTGCGGATGGACCGCAACACGGACTGGAGCTCGACGTACCAGCCCCTGCCGCAGGCCTCCAGCTCTTCTTGAAGGTTCTAGTCTTGAGGCCCCTCAGGACCTCTGCGTTGGCGCGTTCGGCCTGGCCGTTACTCCGGGGGTGCGCCACCGAAGTGTAGCATATCTGCGTTCCAAGGTTAGCACAATATGTTTTGAAGAGATTGCTAGTGAACTGCGAACCATTTTCGGCGATGATGCGATTAGGGACCGCTAACCGGCTCACGAGGCCCTTGATGAACTTGACTGCGGAACTGGCTGGGATGGTGCAGACGGCTTCCACTTCTACCCACTTGGTGAACTTGTCGATGGTGACGTAGAGGTAGCGGTAGCCCCAGGCGCTCGAGGAAACGGGCCCAAGATATAAAGCCCCCAAACTGCAAACGGCCACGAGAGAGGGATGGTCTGCAGGCCCTGAGCTGGCTGATGAATCTGCTTAGCATGGAATTGGCAGGCTTCGCAGGACTTCACCAGCTCGATCACGTTGTTGAGTGTCGTAGGCCAGTAGAACCCACTGCGAAACACCTTGCCGACGAGGGTCTGTGATGATGAGTGGTGTCCGCAATCTACATCGTGTATGTCAGCCAGCAATTCCTTCCCCTGTTCCCTAGAGATGCAACATAGAGAAATGTCATTTGGCCGCTTCCGGTATAGCTCACCATCTTGGATGCAGTAGGCCGTGGCCTGCTGGGCCACACGTTCCGCGCCCTCCTGTTTCTCTGGTAGCGTCCCTTGCATCAAGTAGTCCTTGAATTTCATGGTCCAACATCCCTCCTAAGGCTCCATCACCACGAGTAGGCACGCTCCCGAGGTTGGGCCACAGGCCGGGGCTCCTGTGGAAGGTGGCTGAGGGAGTTCTTCCCGAGGCTGCTCTATGCTTGAAAGTGATGGTGCCACCGATGGCTTTAAGAGCCGTTCCTTGAACACGCCAAGCTCTTGAGGCAGCCGCCTGGATGCCCTCCTGGTGATGTCATCAGCCTCTTGGTTGGTGCCGCGGGGCACATGCTGCAACTCCAGCCCCCAAAACTGCTTTTCCTTCCTGTGCACTTCCGCAAGATACACTTCCATGTGCTCGTCCTTCGGCTTGTACACCTTGTTGGAGAAGTTGACGAGGAGCTATGAATCACCCTTGACGATGAGACGCTTCACCCCCAGTGCTGCTGCAGCTTTCAAGCCCGCTATGAGGCCCTCGTATTCTGCTATGTTGTTGGAGACCTTCTCACCCTGCTGGAAACAGAGCAGCACGGCATAATAGAGCTTGTCCTGAGTGGGAGATATAAGCACTGCACCAACCCCGTGCCCTACCGCGAGAATGCTGAATCGAAGTACATGAGCCAGCCATCTGGTGCCTCACTTCCCGGGGAGAGTGACGGATACTCGCCTGCTTCGAGCCCTGGCGCCTCTGTCCATTCCTCCACAAAATCTAAAAGTGTGGCTCCCTTGACGACTCTGGTTGTGCTGAACTCGAACTGAAATGCTTGCAGCTTGATGTTCCATTCGGCGACCCTTCCAGCAGAGTTGGGGCTCCTGAGTACCCTTTCCACTGGGTAGGCCGAGACGACCTTGTTGGGGTGACCTTGAAAGTAGTGTAGCAGCTTACGCGAGGCCACCAAGAGCGCGAGCAAGAGCTTCTGAGGCATGGGGTATCGTGCCCTTGCATCCCGCAACACCGTGCTGACGAAGTACACCGGATGCTCGACGAGGGTGGGTGTGCTGACAAGGTATGTGCCCTTCGGAGGGTGAGGCACCTCCTGAGACGATGGAGCCCCCAGTGCCTGGTTGCCTGGCGCGGCCTCTTCAGCCCCGGGGGCGTCTTCCTGCTGAGGCTGGTCTCCATCTGCCGAGGTCGTGGTCCTCACGAGGCCTTCTTGGTCTTGTGCCATCGCGGCCGGGGCCGAGGCCGGTCATGACGCAGCCTTGACCTGGCGCTCCTCCCGAACCGCCACTAGAGCTGCACTGGCGGAGTAGGGAGTGGCGGCGAGGTAGAGCACCAGGGACTCGAGAGGGCGCGGTGCCACCATGACCAGAGGGCTGGTCAGATATTTCTTGAGGTCTTGAAACGCTTTGTCGGCCTCCTGCGTCCACTCAAACGGGCCTTCCTCTTCATCAGGTTGAAGAACGGTAGGGCGTGGTCCCCTAGCTTGGAGATGAAGCATCCTAACTCAGTAACGCGACCGGGCGAGCTTCTGCATTTCCTTGAGGGTTTCCGGTGAACTCATGTCTTTGATTGCCATGACCTTCTCCGGGTTGGCCTCGATCCCTCTGTGGGACACGAGGAAGCCAAGCAGCTTGCCGGAAAGAACGCCAAACACGCACTTCTCCGGGTTGAGTCGCAGGTCCACCTTGCGGAGGCTCGCGAAGGTCTCCTCCAGATCCTGAATCAAGGTCCTTGCCTCTTGAGACTTCACCACAACGTCATCGACGCAAGCCTCGGTGTTTCTCTCGAGTTGCCATCCCAAGGCAATGTGCATCAGCCGCTGGAAGGTTGCGCCTGCGTTGCACAACCCGAAGGGCATGCAAGTGTAGCAGTACACTCCACATGGAGTCAGGAAGGCTATCTTCTCCACGTCCTCCACCGCCGTCCTGATTTGGTGATAACCTGAAAATGCATCCAGGAAACACAACAGGTCGCACTCGGCTGTGGAGTCGACAATCTGGTCGATGCGGGGGATTGGGAACAAATCTTGAGGGCAGGCCTTGTTGAGGTTGGTGAAGTCGACGCACATGCGCTCCTTTCCTCCCTTTTTCGGCATGACAACGGGGCTTGCCAGCCATTTGGGGTAGCGGACCTCGCGAATAACACCCACTGCCTCCAGCTTGCGAGTCTCCTGGACGATGAAAGCCTGCTTCTCGGTGGACTGCCGCCTTGCTTTCTATTTCACGGGGAGTACATTGGGGCACACATTCAGGTGATGCTCAATCACCTCCCTTGGGACCCCCGCTAGCTGCTTGGGTTCCCACGCGAACACCTCCTTGTTCGAGCGCAAAAACTTCACCAGCACCTCCTCTTGGTCGGGGTCGAGGTTGGCACCTATGGTGAAGGTGGCTCCTGAGGACCCGTCCTTCTCAACTGGCACCTGCTTGGTCTCCGCCTTGTCCTGAGTGAACAACTGCTTCTTCTTGGTTGGAGAAGCCCCCTTGGCCTTGGAGGTGTCCGTGCCGGCAGGCTGCACTGTTGCAGTGGTCTTGAGGGCAAGCTTGAGCAGAGCATCCTTGGTATCTCCAGCTACGGTGAGGACGCCGCTGCTCCTGGGCATCTTCATGAGGTTGTAGGCCGGATGGGTCGCTGCCATGAACTGAGCCAAGGCAGGGTATCCGAGGATGGCATTGTACGGGAGGCCGGTGTGGGCGATGTGGAAGTAGACCAGCTTTGTGCGGAAGTTTTCGTGGGTGCCGAAGGTCACAGGAAGGCAGATCTTCCCCAGGGAGCTGGAGCATCCGCCTCTGATGCCCGAGAAGGGCTTGCTGGGTCAGAGCCGTTCCAGTGGGTACATGGAGGAGGCTGAAGGCCTCCACCAAGAGCACGTCGAAGCCAGCGCCTCCGTCGATGAGGGTCTTCGTGATGGCCACCTCGCAGATGGTGGGCGTGTAGAGCATCGGGAGCGCGCCCAAGCAGGTGGTGTTGACGGGGTGATCGTCCAAGTTGAAGGTCAGGTCGTCCTTGGGTGCCGTCCAACCCGGGGGAGCTCCTTGCCGCGCGAGGGCAGCGCCGATCTGGCGAAAGAATGGCTTGGCATGGCGGTCTGAAGGCGGCGCCTGCAAGCCGCCCAGGAGAGCTGCGACAATTGGGGGCACTGATGCCGCGTAGTGGGTGAGGAAGAGGTCGCGCAGCTCCTCCCAGGAGGCCACAGAAGATGACGACAGGTTGAGCAGCCAAACGCGCGGAACGCCGGTGAGGGCTGTGGTAAACTAGTTGTCCATGACCCCGTCGTCGCCTCCGGCCTTAAGGACAGCCTCCTCGTACGCCAGCAGGAAAGCCAGCGGATCAGCCACATCGTCATAACGCGGTGACATCTCTGGCTTGAACTTGTGCGGCCAATGCACCCGCCGCAAGGCGGAGACCAAGGCTCGGAGCCCCCTGGCCCCAGCGCTGGCGCCGGCGGCTGGAGCCGGAGGCACATTGTCAACCATGAGGGTGAAGCGCGGTGTTGGTGGAGAGCGGGCCGATGGAAGGAAGAGCTCCGGCGCACCCCTACCTAGCGCGCCAAATGTCGGATATCGGGTTCCGGCAAAACCCTTAAGGTTCAAACTCTGGGGTGCGCACGAAGATCTCTCCCTACCGAAACATGCCCTCAGCCTCGCCGCGATCTCTAAGCTAGCACAATGAACAACACAAGAGACACGAGGTTTATACTTGTTCGGGCCACCGCTGTGGTGTAATACCCTAATCCAGTGTGTGGTGTGGTGGATTGCCTCTTGGGCTGATGATGAACAGTACAGAGAAAGAACAGCCTCGCGAGGAGAGGTGTTCTTGTGGTGGTATGGTGTGCTTGAGTAGGAATCAATCCATCCAGACCAGACGCCTTCTACTGTGGTGGCTAGTCCTATTTATAGAGGTACTGGTCCTCTTCGCAAATATTGAGCGGGAAGGGAGCCAACAACGGCTGTTTTGAAAGGGGACAGCCAATACAAGCTATCCTGACTAAAGGTGGTCTTCGACTGCCAAAGGTGCTGGTGATGACACCGTCTTGGGATCCACGGTGACCTCCGTCTTCGCATCCTACTGGTCTTGGTCTCGTTGCATCGATAAGGAAACCTTTGCCTAATGCATCGGTACTCCACGCCTGTGCTTGCCCCCTTTGCACCAAAGAGGAAACGAGGACACTGCGCGGGCTGGCGCCCACCTGGCGCCCGCCTGGTCTTGATCGTCATGGCTTGCGTCATGGGCACATCGTGAGGTACCCCTTGCCTTGATCTCTCCGCCTCCTCGCGAGCCTGGCTGGTGAGGCCGCCCCTGAGGAGGCCTTGCATCGTCCACCCCGCGAGGGTCTTGAGCTTTGGTTGATGAAGACAGGACGTACTGGGCCACCGATTGAGCCGCGTAGCAGGCCGCAGGCAGGCAAGTCTGGGGACCCCCATTCCCAGAACACCGACACAAATAGGATGTAAACCGCAAAATCTCGAAGCAAATCCCGGAGCAAATATTACAAACCATAATTGTCTTCACAATACCAAATGCAAGTTTAAACGCCTCCACGAGGCATGGTGCATGTTGCAGGAATTAAGCAGAAAATAAGCCGTCACACTCGGACATCGTCGTTGCCCGCCAGAGACTCCACCCCTATGGTGGCGCCACTCGGGGCCGCAGGATCAGCAGCACCACTTGCCTTGGGCGTAGGAGCGAAGGTGCGGAACTTCCCCAGCAAGGCCTCCATCTAGCTCTTCACGGCTTCAGCAGTAGTGGCGAAGCGCTCGCTATCCACGGGACCCAGCAGCTCGTAAAGATTGGCGTCAGGGTCACGAAGGTCGAGGTGGCTGAAGACGCCGTCAGCACCGCGGAAGAATGGATGCGAGCTTCTACCTCTACCATGGGGCCGACGCCGCTCACTACTTCCTCAAGCGCCTCGACCAAGTAAGGAAGCAGCTGGGCGAGGCCGTCCTTGTCGGTAGCCAGCGGCTTCTCCAGGCCGTTCTCATAGAGTATCTTTAGTGCCACGCGAGACCTCTCCTTGAGGAGTGCGAAGGCCATGTGGTCCTCGGCCAAGACCTTCGCCTTGGCGTCCAGCTCGGCCTTCTCCGCCCTCACCTTCTGCTCCAGTGTTTCGAGCCGGCCGCGCACAGTGGTCTGTGATATGTCTCCAATGTATCTATAATTTTTTATTGTTCCATGCTATTATATTACCCCTTTTGGATGTTTATGGGCTTTATTTTACACATTTATATCATTTTTGGGACTAACCTACTAACCGGAGGCCCAGCCCATATTGCTGTTTTTTTTGCCTATTTCAGTATTTCGAAGAAAAGGAATATCAAATGGAGTCCAAATGGAATGAAACCTTTGGGAGCGTGATTTTTGGAACGAACATGATCCAGATAGCTTGGAGTGCAAGCCAAGAAGCTTCCGAGGGCCCCACAAGATAGGGGGCCACGCCCCCCCTGTAGGGCGCGCCCCCCTATCTCGTGGGGCCCTCGGGTGGCCACCGACGTACTTCTTCCTCCTATATATACCTACGTACCCCGAAAACATCCAGGAGCACCACGAAACACAATTTCCACCGCCGTAACCTTCTGTATCCACAAGATCTCATCTTGGAGCCTTTGCTGGCACTCTGCCGGAGGGGGAATCAACCATGGAGTGCTTCTACATCAACATCCTTGCCCCTCTGATGAGTTGTGAGTAGTTTACCACAGACCTACGGGTCCATAGTTATTAGCTAGATGGCTTCTTCTCTCTTTTTGGATCTCAATACAATGTTCTCCCCCTCTCTTGTGGAGATCTATTCGATGTAAACTCTTTTTGCGGTGTGTTTGTCGAGATCCGGTGAATTGTGGGTTTATGATCAAGTTTATCTATGAATAATACTTGAATCTTCTCTGAATTCTTTTATGTATGATTGAGTTATCTTTGCAAGTCTCTTCGAATTATCAGTTTGGTTTGGCCTACTAGATTGGTCTTTCTTGCCATGGGAGAAGTGCTTAGCTTTGGGTTCAATCTTGCGGTGTCCTTACCCAGGGACAGAAAGGGTTGCAAGGCACATATTGTATTGTTGCCATCGAGGATAACAAGATGTGGTTTATATCATATTGCATGATTTTATCCCTCTACATCATGTCATCTTGCTTAATGCGTTACTTTGTTCTTATGAACTTAATACTCTACATGCAGGCAGGGGTCGGTCGATGTGTGGAGTAATAGTAGTAGATGCAGGCAGGAGTCGGTCTACTTGTTATGGATGTGATGCCTATATACATGATCATAACTATGCTCGACAGTAATTTGTTCACCCACCGTAATACTTATGCTATCTTGAGAGAAGCCTCTAGTGAAACCTATGGCCCCCGGGTCTATCTCTTATCATATTTGCTTCCAATCTACCTTTAGTTACATCTTTACTTTTTGCATCTATATTATAAAATACCAAAAATATATTTATCTTATCATACTATATTTATTAGATCTCACTTTTGCAAGTGGCGTGAAGGGATTGACAACCCATTTATTGGGTTGGTTGCGAGTTCTCAGTTTGTTTGTGTAGGTGCGTGGGACTTTTGAGGAGCATCCTACTGGATTGATACCTTGGTTCTAAAAACTGAGGGAAATACTTACGCTACACTTTGCTGCATCACCCTCTCCTCTTCGAGGAAAACCAACACAAGCTCAAGACGTAGCAAGAAGGATTTCTGGCGGCGTTGCTGGGGAGGTCTTTGCTCAAGTCAAGACATACCAAGTACCCATCACAAACCCATCTCCCTCGCATTTACATTATTTGCCATTTGCCTCTCGTTTTCCTCTCCCCCACTTCACCCTTGCCATTTTATTCGCCCTCTCTTTCCCAATCTCCTCCTCTCCTTTTCGCTCGCTTTCTTTCACCTTGCTTTTGTTTGCCGCTATGTCTGAAATTGGGGAGATTATCATCGATATGGACAATAATGATAACACAGAAAATCTCGAGGCTCCGGCCGATGAACCCCCTATCTTGCATACTAAAAAGTTTCGAATCGGTAGTGGTAACATCATTGGCAAAGGTGTTAGTCAAGATTTCTTTACTTGTGCCGGTGCTTTACCTTCCATGGGTTGTTCTATTCTTCATAGAACTAGTAGTCTTGCGGATGCTATCGCTATGCTTGTAGTTGAACTTGAAAGACAATTTATGCATATGCATCCTTGCATTCAAAGAATTTTGCTAGAATTCTCTAATATTGAGCATTCCTCTGTTAAGCGCGTTGTTACTATATTTTTGGCTCATGAGTTTAGATTTATCATAAGGGAGGCCAAAGAAATCTTTGCACACTATAGGGTGGACGCTGGTCGTCCTCCCATAGAAGCGATCCTCTATGATCAAGAGGAAATTAGACGTTTTCAATCTTCGGACTATGTCGCTTTTAATGAAAACCTTAGAAAAAAGGTTCCTACCAATGTCTTGGTTGATTGCATTAATGAGCTTAATAATGATTTTTCCCTTCGAAACAATGAGCTAGGATACTCTCTTGAGTATAGGCTCACAAGATTTTGCCAAAAGAATGCTTTTAGTGATGAAATAGTGGTGCACTATGAAGGGCCAAAGGAGGAATCCGTTCCTCCTGTTATTGATCTTGGGGATCTTTGTCCCACGAAATTTAGCCCTTTTGATTACTTTTGCTTGCCTCAAAGGAAAGTTGCTGCCGAACATAGAGAATATGAGATGATCTTTCAAGATCTATCTTATTATTACGGCACCACTTAGATCTATCTTTGCTTTTATGCCTAGCTAGGGGCGTTAAACGATAGCACTATTTGGGAGGCAACCCAATTTTCTTTGTGTTTTTTGTTTTTTCTCCTGTTTAGTAATAAATCTTGCATCTACCTTCTGGTTAGATGTGTTTTTATCTTTTAATTAGTGTTTGTGCCAAGTAGAACCTATAGGATAACCTACGATGCTAGTTGATTTGATTCTGCTGAAAAACAGAAACTTTGCGTGCACGAATATAATTTTGTTAAATCACAGGAACGTGCTTTTGCGTTGATTCTTTTTTCTGATGTTCACTAAAAAAATTGTACAGGACTTCCTATTTTGGTAGGATTTTTAGAGTTCCAGAAGTTTGCGTTAGTTACAGATTGCTACAGACTGTTCTGTTTTTGACAGATTCTATTTTTGGTGTGTTGTTTGCTTATTTCAATGCATCTATGGCTAGTAAATTAGTTTATGAACCATAACGAAGTTGGAATACAGTAGGTTTAACACCAAATTAAATAAAGAATGAGTTCATTGCAGTACCTTATGTGGTGGTTTTGTTTTCTTTCACTAACGGAGCTTATAATATTTCCTAATGAGTTTTGTGTTGTGAAGTTTTCAAGTTTTGGGTAAAGGTTTTATGGACTATGGAATAAGGAGTGGCAAGAGCCTAAGCTTGGGGATGCTTATGGCACCCCAAGATATTCAAGAATAGCCAAAAGCCTAAGCTTGGGGATGCCCCGGGAAGGCATCCCCTCTTTCGTCTTTGTTCATTGGTAACTTTACTTGGAGCTATATTTTTATTCGCTACATGATATGTGTTTTGCTTGGAGCATCGTGTATTATATTAGTCTTTGATTTTTAGTTTACCACAATCATCCTTTCTGTACACACCTTTTTGGGAGAAGCCTATTTGATTGGAATTTGCTAGAATACTCTATGTGCTTCACTTATATCTTTTAAGCTTGATAGTTTTTGCTCTAGTGCTTCACTTATATCTTTTAGAGCATGGTGGTGTCTTAATTTTGAAGAAATTGGTAGTCTCTCATGCTTCACTTATATCTTTTTGAGAGTCTTTTAGAACAGCATGGTATTTTCTATGGTCATAAAGTTGGTCGTAGAATGATGAGCATCCAAGTTGGGTATAATAAAAACTATCATAGGAAGTGAATTGGATGCTATATATGATCAACTTGGTACTTGATAATTGTTTTGAGATATGGAGGTAGTGATATTAAATTCATGATAGTTGGGTGATTATGAATTTAAATAGTGCTTGTGTTGAAGTTAGCAGGTCCCGTAGCATGCACGTATGGTTAAAGTTGTGTAACAAATTTGAAACATGAAGTGTACCTAGCTTGTGCATCCTTATGAGTGGCGATCGGGGACGAGCGATGGTCTTTTCCTACCAATCTACCCCCCTAGGAGCATGCACGTAGTACTTGGTTTTTGATGACTTCTAAATTTTTGCAGTAAGTATATGAGTTCTTTTTACTAATGTTGAGTCCATGGATTATACGCACTCTATATGAATGCCTCCGGTGGTGTACCAGGATGGTGCAATGAATCAAGAGTGACATGTATGAAAAATTATGCATGGTGGCTTTGCCACAAATACGATGTCAACTACATGATCATGCAATGGCAATATGACAAGAGTAATGCGTGTCATGATGATAAACGGAATGGTGGAAAGTTGCATGGCAATATATGTCGGAATGGCTATGGAAATGCCATAATAGGTAGGTATGGTGGCTATTTTGAGGAAGATACAAGGGGGTTTATGTGTGCTAGAGCGTATCATATCACGGGGTTTGGATGCACCAGCGAAGTTTGCACCAACTCTCAAGGTGAGAAAGGGCAATGCACGGTACCGAAGAGGCTAGCAATGATGGAAATTTAAAAGTGCATATAATCCATGGACTCAACATTAGTCAAAAGAACTCATATACTTATTGTAAAAATTTAGAAGTCATCAAAAACCAAGCACTACGCGCGTGCTCCTAGAGGGATAGATTGGTAGGAAAAGACCATCGCTCATCCCCGACTGCCACTCATAAGGATGCACAATCCAAGTACACTTCATGTTTCAAATTTGTTACACAACTTTAACCATACGTGCATGCTACGGGACTTGCTAACTTCAACACAAGCATTCTTTAAATTCATAATCACCCAACTAGGATGACTTTAATATCACTACCTCCATATTTCAAAACAATTATCAAGTATCAAATTGATCATAGCATCCAATTCACTTCCTATGATAGTTTTTATTATACCCAACTTGGATGCCTACCATTCTAGGACCAATTTTATAACCATAGCAAATACCATGCTGTTCTAAAAGGCTCTCAAAATAATATGAGTGAAGCATGGGAGACTAGCAATTTCTACAAAATTAAGCCACCGCCATGCTCTAAAAGATATAAGTGAAGTACTAGAGCAAAAATTATCTAGCTCAAAAGATATAAGTGAAGCACATGGAGTATTCTAATAAAATCTAATCAAGTGGGATTCTCCCAAAAGGTGTGTACAGCAAGGATGATTGTCGAAAACTAAAAAGCAAAGACTAATATCATACACGACGCTCCAAGCAAAACACATATCATGTGGCAAATAAAAATATAGCTCCAAGTAAAGTTACCAATGAACGAAGACGAAAGAGGGAATGCCTTCCTGGGGCATCCCCAAGCTTAGGATTTTGGCTATTCTTGAATATATTGGGGTGCCTTGGGCATCCCCAAGCTTAGGATTTTTCCACTCCTTATTCCATAGTCCATCAAATCTTTACTCAAAACTTGAAAACTTCACAACACAAAACTCAACAGGAAATCTTATAAGCTCCGTTAGTGAAGGAAAACAAAACGACCACATAAGGTACTGTAATGAACTCATTCTTTATTTATTTTGGTGTTAAACCTACTGTATTCCAACTTCTCTATGGTTTATAAGCTATTTTACTAGCCAGAGATGCATCAAAATAAGCAAACAACACACGAAAAACAGAATTTGTCAAAAACAGAACAGTCTGTAGAAATCTGTAACTAACGCAAACTTCTTGAACTCTAAAATTCCTACCAAAATAGGAAGTCCTGTACAATTTGCCTATATATCAGCAGAAAAAAGAATCAACGCAAACGAACGTTTCTGTGATTTAACAAAACTAATTTTGTGCGTGCAAAGTTTCTGTTTTTCAGCAGAATCAAATTAACTATCACCCTAGGCTATCCTATAGGTTCTACTTGGCACAAACACTAATTATAACATAAAAAACATCTAAACAGAAGGTAGATGCAAAATTTATTAAATAGCATCAAGGAAAAATATTGGGTTGTCTCCCAACAAACGCTTTTCTTTAAAGCCTTTTTAGCTAGGCAATGAGATTTCAATGATGCTCACATGAAAGACAAGAATTGAAGAACAAAGAGAGCATCATAAAACACGTGACAAACATACTTAAGGCTAACATACTTCCTATTCATAGGCATCTTGTAATCAAACAAATTATCAAGGCAAGAAAAAACTAGCATATGCAAGGAAGAACAAAGAGATGATAGCAATCTCAACATGACGAGAGGTAATCTAGTAAGATAAAAATTTCTACGACCATATTTTCCTGTCTCATAATAATTACATGTAGGATCATAGGCAAATTAAACAAAATAGGTATCACATAACATATTCTCAACATGATCCACATGCATGCGAAGTTGACACTCTTCCAAAATAGTGGGATTAACATTAACTAAAGTCATGACCTCTCCAAGCCCACTTTTATCAAAAATTTCATAAGATTGATAAAAATCCAAAGTTGTGGGATCTAAAGTTGACACTCTTCCAAACCCACTTTCAATAATATTGCAAACACTATTATAAATCTTATATTTGTCATGGGGGTTAAACAAATTTTCAAGATCAAAAGAAGAATCACCCCAATCATGATCATTGCGACAAGTAGTAGACATAGCAAAACTAGCATCTGCAAGCTTAGGGTTTTGCATATTATTAGCACAATTGACATCAAGAGAATTTATAGTAACATTATTGCAGTCATGCTTTTTATTCAAAGAGTTATCTTGATTCTCTTCATAAATTTCTTCATCATAATTTTTAGATTCACGAATTTCAAGCAAAGCTTCATAAAGATAATCTAGTGCACAATACTCACTAGCAATTGGTTCATCATAATTGGATCTCTTAAAAAGATTAGCAAGCGGATGAGGATCCATAGATCTTAACTTCTCTATTTAGCAATAAATAAACAACTATTCCAACTAAACGACCAAACGAGCCAAGTAAGACATCAAAGCAAATGAAAAGACGGACAGAAGAAGGGCGAATAAAACGGTAGGGGTGAAGTGGGGGAGAGGAAAACGAGAGGCAAATGGCAAATAATGTAAATGCGAGGGAGATGAGTTTGTGATGGGTACTTGGTATGTCTTGACTTGAGCGAAGACCTCCTCGGCAACGGTGCCAGAAATCCTTCTTGCTACGTCTTGAGCTTGCGTTGGTTTTCCTTGAAGAGGAAAGGGTGATGCAGCAATAGTAGCGTAAGTATTTCCCTCAGTATTTGAGAACCAAGATATCAATCCAGTAGGAGGCTCCTCAAAAGTCCCATGCACCTACACAAACAAACAAAGAACTCACAACCAACGCAATGAAGGGGTTGTCAATCCCTTCATGGCCACTTGCAAAAGTGAGATCTGATAAAGATAGTATGATAAGATAAATATATTTTTGGTATTTTATAATATAGATGCGAAAAGTAAAGATGCAAATAAAAGTAGACTGAAAGCTTATATGATAAAAGATAGACCCGGGGGGCCATAGGTTTCACTAGTGGCTTCTCTCAACATAGCATAAGTATTACGATGGGTGAACAAATTACTATCGAGCAATTGATAGAAAAGTGAATAATTATGAGATTATATAGGCATGATCATGTATATAGGCATCACGTCCGCAACAAGTAGACCGACTCCTGACTGCATCTACTACTATTACTCCACACATCGACCGCTATCCAGCATGCATCTAGAGTATTAAGTTCATAAGAACAGAGAAACGCATTAAGAAAGATGACATGATGTAGAGGGATAAACTCAAGCAATATGATATAAACCCCATCTTTTTATCCTTGATGGCAACATACAATACATGCCTTGAAACCCCTGCTGTCACTGGGTAAGGACACCGCAAGATTGAACCCAAAGCTAAGCACTTCTCCCATTGCAAGAAAGATCAATCTAGTAGGCCAAACCAAACTGATAATCCGAAGAGACTTGCAAAGATAACTCAATCATATATAAAAGAATTAAGAGGCGATTCAAATATTTCTCATAGATAAACTTGATCATAAACCCACAATTCATCGGATCTCGACAAACACACCGCAAAAAGAGTTTACATCGAATAGATCTTCACAAGAGAGGGGGAGAACATGGTATTGAGATCCAAAAAGAGAGAAGAAGCCATCTAGCTAATAACTATGGACCCAAAGGTCTGTGGTAAACTACTCACAACTCATCGGAGGGGCTATGGTGTTGATGTAGAATCCCTCCATGGAGGATTCCCCCTTCGGCGGAGCACCGACGAAGGCTCCAAGATGGGATCTCGCGAATACAGAAGGTTATGGTGATGGAATTTGTTTTTCATTGGCTCCCTGGATGTTTTCGGGGTACTTGGGTATATATAGGAGGAAGAAGTAGGTCGGTGGCCGCCCGAGGGGCCCACGAGACAGGGGGCCGCCCAAAGGGGGTGGGTGCGCCCTCCTATCTCCTGGCCGCCTCGATCGCTTCTTGACTTGCACTCCAAGTCCTCTAGATTACGTTCGTTCCAAAAATCACGCTCCCGAAGGTTTCGTTCCGTTTGGACTCCGTTTGATATTCCTTTTCTTTGAAATACTGAAATAGGCAAAAAAAACAACAATACGGGCTGGGCCTCCGGTTAGTAGGTTAGTCCCAAAAACGATATAAATATGTAAAATAAAGCCAACATCCAAAAGGGGTAATATAATAGCATGGAACAATCAAAAATTATAGATACGTTGGAGACGTATTAGCGGTGCCTGGGAAGAAGCGGCCTCTCGGGAGATTAGCGCCGACCTGCCCTTCTTCGGGATCGTGGGTGGATCCTCCTCCTCTTGGGCGGCATCAGCCTCGTCATCGTCTGGCAAGGTGCGGAGGATGTCGGCCCTGTGTGGGGGGGAGGTCTTCCCCGTTCCCTCGAGGGTGATCTCCGAGTCATGCTCCTCGTCTTCTTCCTCTCCACCTCCTCTGCGGGAGTCATGCGAAGACACGTCCACCAGCTTCGTCGCCCCCTGGACAACAAGGAGCGCTACCGGAACCAGGCCGCGCCTATCAAAGTTGGGCATAGCGGCCACCACCAGCGCCTCGTCCTCGCGGAGGAACAAAGGGACAGGGGCATCTGGCGGGTACTCCTGATCGTCCCCGACCAAGAGGCGGAGAGCTACGGCCAGATCCTCATCAGCCAGAGCCGCCGGATTCAGGCGAAGCTTGTCGTCTACGCCCCCAATCATCCATAAGGGGCGCGAGTGCGCCTGAAGAGGAGCCACCCGCTGCATCAAGAACTCCCTCGGGAGCGTGGCCCCCGTTAGCTTCGCCGCCTTTGCGTTGCCCGGCTTCAGATCGGCGGTCATCTTCTCCAGCACCAACTTCACCCGATCGTCAGCGAGCTTCATGCGAGACCACCCTTCGTCAGGCTGGGGCATCTTCGTTGGCAGCACCAACCGGAAGTGGACACACTTGGCATCCACCATGACCCACTTGCTTCGGAAGTTGTCGGCCCTCTTCCCGGCCTTCAAGATTGCGTTGGCCTTGCCATATGCAACAAAATTGGCACACGTCAAGGTGTGCTCGCCGTTGGTTTAGAGGAGGAAGAAGTGGTGCAGTAGAGCCACGGATGGAATCACCCCAACATGCTCCTCGTAGTGGTAGGCGAAAATCGACAAGAGGAGAATGGAGTTCGGATGGAGATGAAGGGCCTGCAACCTATAATGGCGGAGGATGGAGTAGAAGAAGTCGGAGAAGGGACGAACCAGGCCAGCCACAATGGCGTTCTTGAAGAAGGGGTAGAAAGTGCTTCCCCGAGCCTCCGGCACGATGGAGCCAGCCCAGAGTTTGGTCTCCCCCTTTTCATTGCCCTCCACCGCGTCATCAGGCGCATGTCGGCGAGATTCTTCTCCGACACGTTGGGGGCATCTAGGGCCAGAGCGTACCAAGTTGGCTGTGCATCAACCTTGACCTTGTGGGGCGCCATCGCTCGCTGAAAGGGAAGGGATCGAAGCAGATCTGGAGATTGCGGAAGCAAGGAGCGAGGAAGGGGATCTGGAGCAAGACGAAGGAGTGCAATGAAGGCAAGCCTTACCCGCGCTAGCCTTTTGTCAGGTGGGCAGTTGTCGAGGCAGCATGGGGAAGCGGAGACGCCCACGTCCAATCAGTCGCCACGCATCGACCAAGGCCGCGGGCTGTTGGGGCCCGCAGCACTCCGCACTTGCCCTTTGGCTTCGTCGCTAAGCCAAGTCCGAGCGCGCCTTGGGCCCAGGGGCTACTATCGGTGTTCTGGGAACGGGGGTCCCCAGACTTGCCTGCCTGCGGCCTGCATCGTGGCTCCACCAGTGGCCCAGTACGGCCCGTCTTCATCAACCAAACACGCAAGACCCTCGTGAGTGGCCAAGCCTCGCGGGGTGGACGACACAAGGCCTCCTTAGGTGCGGCCTCAACAGGCAGGCTCGCGAGGGGGCGGAGAGATCAAGGCAAAGGGTACCTCACGAGGTTCCCATGATGCAAGCCATGACGACCAAGGCCAGGAGGGCGCCAGCCCGCGCAGTGTCCTCATTTCCTCTTTGGTGCTAAGGGGGCAAGCGCTGGCGCGGAGTATCGAGGCATGAGGCAAAGGTTTCCATATCGGTGCAACAAGACCCAAGACCAGCAGGACGGCAGGACGGAGGTCATTGTGGAGCCTAAGACGGCGTCACCACCAGCACCTTTGACACACGAAGACCACCTTTAGTCAGGATAGCTTGTACTAGCTGTCCCTTTTCAAAATGGCCATTGTTGGATCCCTTCCCGCTCAATATTTGGGAAGAGGACCTGGGCCTCTATAAATATGGCTAGCCACCACAGTAGAAGGGGACCGGGGGAGCAATTGATGATAGATCGAATCTTTCCCAAGCAGAACACCACACCAGCTCAAGAACACCTCTCCTCACGAGGATGTTCTTCCCATGTATTGTTCATCATCAGTCCAAGAGGCAATCCACCACCACCACATAGGAGTAGGGTATTACACCACAACGGTGGCCCAAACCTGTATAAATCTTATGTCTCTTGTGTTGTGAGTTCATTGTGCTAGCTTAGAGATTGCGGCGAGGCTGAGGGCGTGTCTCAGTAGGGGGAAGTCTTCGTGTGCACCCCAGTGTTTGAACCTTAAGGCTTTTGCCGGAACCCGATATCCGACACCCAGCTATTCTCTGGAGTCTAGCAATGATAGCTATGTGCCGCCGAGCTCCCGCCGCGCCCGGAGCGTGGCAGCGGCAGCGGCATCTGCTCAGCCTCGCTGGTGATGCCCACCGACCCAGTCCTTCGAGGTTTTCCTCCTTTTGTTTCCCTGCGCGGAATTGTGACAAGTCCCGTGGGGGCATGTAAAAAACTATAATGCTTTTGTTTCAATGTTATCCTTCCTAGTACTGCGTCGAAATTGCGTATCCCGCTCCGGGACGGTTCCCCCTTTTTGTTCTCGAGGTAGCTTAGCGCTCTACACCGACAGGACCCTGTCCCTAGGCAGGATTTAGCCATCGCTAGTATGCCAGTTCATGGTGTCGTGGTCAAGTCCAGGAGGTGAGCGGCCCGAGGTCCTATGAGAGCTCCTGAGGTGCGGTGCTCAAGAGGTCCCCTTTGGAGTGCAAGCAGTTCCCTAAAGGCCAGAAAGGAAAGCGACATTGCCTGAGCAAGGCTGTGAATGTTGTGGGATTGTGTCGTGAGGTTCATGCTGATATGCGTGAGTGACTTATCTTAGTGAGCCTGCGGCGACTCCATTGTGTGGTGTTCGATCATGCTTTAGTGGTGGCGCCTCTAGGTAGGGCTCACGCCGGCCATCCCCTTTTCTCGCTCGTCTAAGTGCTCTACGTCCTCAGGTCCCGGCCCTCGAGCGAGGCTCAACCGCTGCTGGTATGCTAGGTCGTGATGCGATGGTCAAGGCTAGGGGTGAGGGATGGAGAGCCAGTAGGAGCTCCTGAGGCGCGATGCTCAGGAGCCCCCGTTTAACGTGCAAACGACTCGCATGAGAAGGGGGTGGCCGTCGGGCCTACCCGTAGTTAAGCTCCGGAAGTTCCTGCGAGTTAGCTTGTGGAGGAGAATATGACCCCGTACCGTCTTTGCTGCTTGTCCATTAACCTTTCCGCAAGAAGATGAAGGCATCGAGGACCTGGTGAGGTGACGTACGCGGGGTAGGCCATGAGCCAGAGCTCGATCTCTCGATTTGTCAGCATTGTAGGGACAGACCCGAGCACAAGCATTGTGCTAGCATCTGTAGCCCCTATTGTGGGACGAGCCAGAGGCGGGTCTGCAACACGGGGAGGCCATGAGGGGTAATAAAACTTGAAGCAAGCGGGTGATAATCATAAAGCAACTCATGGAAGAAGGTAAGCTAGTTCTGATAAATGCAAGAAGGATACAAGCCGCAGGGACGGACCCATGCGGCTTGGGGATAGTGCAGCCCGAGGGGAGTCCACAATTGAACGAACCAAAAGATGACACCTGGCACCGTTGTAGAAGAAGTGTTGGAGTAGTAGAAGGCGTGCGCTGCAGAAGTCGCTCCTCATGAGCCGCCCTGGCCCTGAACCTCGGAAGGCTCTGGAGGTCCGGGGGGCTCGTGAGGATCCATTGCCATCTCCGCCTTGATCGCTTGGCACCTGGCCTCCTGAGCCACCAGGAGGCCCTTCATGTGGCGCTGGGATGCGGCAGCCACGTTCAGCAAACCGAAGGACATGCAAACATAGATGTGAGGGGGACCCTCGCATCGGCCAACACAGGACGGACAGAAGAGCTCCTGAGATGCGGCCCTATTGAACCCCGGGATGTCGACGCAGACGCGCAGCTCCCCATCCTCGTCTGGGCAACAAGCCGCGCCTGGTGGTGGGAGGCAATTGCCCCGCATAGCTCTCACTTCCTGAATCTCCTTAGCTGCCATGGTGACGAACTCCTGAGCGCTTGGTGCCTCATGCCCCACTCTTTCTTCACGGAAGCGTGCACTAAAGCACGCCTCCACATGGTGCCCGAGTGCCTCCCTCGTGACGTTGGCCAGGTCAAAGGCCCTCCAGATGAAAGCCCCGAGCCCGGCCTGAGAGGGGCGTCAGGCGCGCCTTCCTCTGCGAGGGGGGATGGTGCCTTGTCCGCAGACGCAGGGCTTGAAGCAACATCGTTGGACGCCCCACCCTTCTGAGATCCTTGGTGGAGCAGCTGCTTCTCCTTCTTCTTGGGAACAGCCTCAGAAGGGAGGACAACACCCTTGTTGTTTGGGTTCTCAACCACTGCAGCCTGGTAGGTGCGCTCGAGAAAGAGCACACCGCGTCCTTTTCTTCACAGGCAACCATGATGATGCCGCAGTTTCCTGGCATCTTGAGGATGTTGTAGCCTTTGTGCATCGCCGCCATGAACTTGGCGAGAGCTGGGTACCCGAGGATGGCGTTGTATGGCAGGCGAATGTCGGTGATTTCGAAGTTGATGAGCTTGGTGCGGTAATTGTCGCGCTTGCCGAAGGTGACAGGGAGGCGGACCTGCCCGATCGAATGCGTGGAGCCGTCGGACACTCCTGAGAAGGGCTTGGTAGGCTGAAGCTGGTGATACGATACTTGGAGCCTGTTGAATGTCTGGACAGAGAGAACATTGAGCCTTGCACTGCCATCAATGAGCCTCTTGGTGACGAGTGCGTTGCTGTGATGGGCGAGCAGAGAATTGGGAGCGCGCCGACTATGGCCGCACACTTGAGCTAGTAGGAGTAGTTGAAGATGATGGCGTACTTGGACCACCTAAGCGGGCGCATTGCCTCAAGCTTGGGAAGGGCTGCATTCACCTCACGTGTGAACTACTTGAAGATGCGATGAGACGCTGGGGCATGGGAGCCGCCAAGGATGCAGGCGATGGCGCGAGGCTCTTGGAAGCCCCCATCCCCCTTGTCCTGATGGTGGTCTTTGTTCCTTGGTGGTGGCGGTAGCGGGGGTAGGCCCGCGTTGCCTTGAGGATGGTCCTCACGAGGCTGATCCCTCGAGGCACCTTCACAAGGGTGGCCCTGTCAGCATTTCTCCCGAGGCTAGTCGCGCCACTGCTGACGATGATCACGACCGTCCGAGCGTCCTCCACCTCAGCCTCCTTCGCGGTCGTAGCCTCGATCGTTGCGCTCGGGACAACGACTGAGGTGCCCGCCACGGATGGCCCTGAGCTCCTGGCAGTTGTTGGTGTTGTGGTTGTGCACGTTGTGGATGACACAGAACGGGCAGCTCCCCTTGGATGACTCTGGGTGATCGCAGCCGCGCTATATCTCTGGCTCGACTGTGAGTGCGGCCGGTCCCTTGCGCTTCACATCCTTCGCCTTGGCCTTCTTATCTTCTCGGTCTGCGTCCGAGAGCTCGAGGAGGAGAGGTGTCCTTCCTCTTCTCTGATGCACTTGGTTGCCATGTTGAACATCTCCAGGGTGGTGCACAGGTCTTCGTGTATGGCGAGCTCCTCCTTCATCTTGACGTCGCGGATGTCGTCAGTGAGTGCTGAGATGATGGCTTCATCCGACACACTGGGGATCTTGCGGCGAACGCTATTGAAGCGTTGGATGTACTTCTGCGGGGTCTATCCTGGTTGCTGCTTGATGCGTCGCAGGTCACCAGCGGCCGGCGGGCGGTCGCGAGTGCCCTAGAAGTTGGCGATGAAGCGCTCCCGCATCTCATCCCAGGAGGAGACCGATGCCGTGGGGAGGTTCAGGAGCCAGGAGCATGCGCCGTCCTTGAGGATCATGGGGAACCAGTTCACCATGAATTTCTCATCGTCACTAGCCACCTCGATGCTCAACTCATAGAGCTGCAGAAACTCAGGAGGATCGGCGGTCCCGTCGTAGAGTGGAGGCAGGTCGGGCTTGAAGTTCCCCGGCCAAACAACACTGTGCAACTCCAGAGTGAACGCCCGACAGCCGGTTGTGGTCACGGGAGCCCACCGTGGAGGTGGAGCCTAGTCTTGGCAGTCGTGCACCGCCACCATAGGCGGTGTGCGGTAGTGACGCAGTGGCCCCGGGAGCGCACATGCATCTTCTTGAAGCCGCTGGACCACCTGGCAGTTTGCTTCATCGCATGCGGGCGCCTGACGCTGTGGATCATGGTGAGGCGCCACCCGCCTTGGCTCGATGATGGCGTCTGCCCTTGGAGGTGGAGGAGGCGCGCCGTGAGCAACATCTCTCGCAACAGGCGGTGGTTGAGCCAGCGAACAAGCCAGTGCAGTAGAATCTCTAGCGGCGCTGACGAGCTCGACGATGCGGTCGAGCCAGTCCTTGTAGAAGTCGTCGACTGGGCGGTAGCGCAGGAGCTCGTGTGCCATAAGCAGGGCGGCCTACGCATTCGCCGGGCCACGACGAGCGTGGGAGGGCAAAGCAGCCGGAGTCAGCGAAGGAGTGGCGGTGCGCCCATCGCGGCGCACAGAAGGATGCAGTGAAGATGCCTGTTACTCGTGGCCGGCGGGGCTCGTGGAGGTGTTCGCCACCGGCGACGGGGGTCGGCAAGGGCAGCCGTCGCCCGCCGGTGCTTTCTAAGCAACGCGGGTGGCAAGAGCGTCCCGGCGCTCAGCATGAGCTCGGCGTGCGTTAGCCATGGAAGCGGCGGAGCAGCGGCGATTTGACCGACAAAAGAGAGGCTCCGACACACCCCTTCCTGGCGCGCCAAATGTCGGATTTTGGGTTCCGCAAACCCTTGAGAGGTTCGAACTCTGGGGTGCGTGCAGAGATCTCAACTTTCCAGTCTTCCTACTCGCCAATCTCATAGCCTAGCGTGTCGAACTCGAAGGAAAGGGGACACAACAGTTTACCCAGGTTCGGGCCACCTTGCTGTGTAAGACCCTACTCCTTCTTTGTGGTGGATTTGCCTCAAGGGGCTGAGGATGAACTAGTACAATCAAGAACAACATCAGGAGGTGTGTTCTTGAGCTCAAGTGAGTTGGTTAGGGTGGAATGGATGCGATCGACTTGATCCGTCGTCCCCCGCCCATGGTGGTGGCTAGGTCATATTTATAGTGGCCTTGGTCCTCTTCCCAAACGAAGGCATGAAGTGATCCCACAACAGCCAAATTTGAAGGGAGACAACTAGTACATCTTATCCTGACTAAAGTGGTCTTCGCCTACAAAAGCCTTTGGTCGTGACGCCGCGGTGGGTGTCGGTGTCAAAACCGGTGGATCTCGGGTAGGGGGTCCCGATCTGTGTGTCAAGCCTGATGGTAACAAGAAGTAAGGGACACAGATGTTTTACCCAGGTTCCGGCCCTCTCGATGGAGGTAAAACCCTACTTCCTGCTTGATTAATATTGATGATATGGGTAGTACAAGAGTAGATCTACCACGAGATCGGAGAGGCTAAACCCTAGGAGCTAGCCTATGATGGTATGAACATAATTGTGATCGGCCTTCTAAGGACCAACCTCTCCGGTTTATATAGACACGGAGAGGGCTAGGGTTTACATGGAGTTGGTTACAAGGAAGGAAACATAATATCCGGATCGCCAAGCTTGCCTTCCACGCCAAGGAAAGTCCCATCCGGACACGGGCCGAAATCTTGAGTCTTGTATCTTCAGGCTTCAATAGTCCGGACGTCGTACGCTGTCCGGCTGTCCGTATACCCCCTAATCCAGGACTCCCTCAGTAGATCTACCACAAGAAGGCTGAGGCCGAACAGGTACTTCATGAAAAACACGAGGCCAGGGTTGCCACAGCTGAGCGAGAGCTTCAGGAAGCTGTGAAGAGAAGCGAGGGCTTGGAGCAGAGTCTAAAAGGGAAAGAATCCGAGGTCGCCCAAGCTCTCGAGGATGCAGAAGGTGCTCGGGAAGAAGCCCGAGGTGCTGCGCGGGACATTCAGGAGGCCCGAAAAGTCGCCACTGGTAAGGCCTTCTGTATTCTTAGCTTTGTATATGTTAGATTGTGAAGAATCCAAGCGGCAAGGTGAATTCTTATTTTTCCAGGGGCTTTTGCGGATATTCCTCGCAGCATATTAGATGCTCCTCAATTCTACCGCACCGAGGAGAAGAAGACTACGGAGAGGCTTTTCTGGTCACAGTATCTGGCGCCGAACTATCCAGTGCCATTTATCGATCAGATGAAGTAGCTGGTCGAACTGCACCAGGCGGCCGAACTAGCCATGAAGGACTTAGTTGTCTGGTTGTGGCCTGCGGAGCCGATCCCAAGCAGCTTCTTTGCACTCGTCAAGCGGATTGTGGGCGCCTGTTCTCGGCTTGATGCTATCAAGCGATCAGTCTGCATAGAAGGCGCGTGTATGGCGTTTGCCCATGCAATAGTGCATTGGGGGAGGCTTGACGCGGAGAAGCTGATAACTGAGGGGCCGCCGGAGGGTAAGGAGCACCACAAGCCCGAGCTATATTATGAAGGTGTGATGAAAGGGGCCCGCCTTGTGGCAGACAAGTGTGCTAAGGACATCATATTTCCCTGAGGGTAGTTGTGCCGCTTGTTGTAAAATGGGATAATGGTGTGTTTATTATATATTGCCTGTTTTATTTGAACATAAGTTCTTCCTGTGCGGATGTTTTATTGTATGCAAATTCTGGGAGTTGGCCAGTCGTCGGCTTCTGCCCCCTCGTAAAAAGGATACGGGGGTGTTCGGGATATATCTGAACGCTCTTTATCCCATAGTTGGGTCCTTTTAAGGAGGTGTATCTTTCCGCGAACCAGGCAATCGGACTATAAGGCTTTATTACTCTCACTTAGCCATATGAATTCGAGTATGGTCGGCGCAGCCCTTAGTGTTCGGAAGGCCGAACTAGGGGTTCTATTGGCAGCTGATCAGAAGACTGATCTGTCACACTTAGCATTTATAATGGCCTTGTGCGGAATAAATCTTTAAGGATTTTATAACCTCTCGAATAGCGGACCAGCTCTCGCTTCATCATGATAGTCGGTTTTCGGCTTTCTCTACTGAGTTGCTCGTCCGGCTGAACCGGGACACAATCACAGTAGTTCTCCCAGCACTACCTTAGCCGATAGAATGGAACGTAAGGTAGCAAAACATGGGAGCCGGGCAAACCCAACCAATGACCCAATACATGATTCGGAGCAGATGCATATAGTGTTATAAGTTCAGGGTGCCGAACGACCTAAAACGTGGTCGGACTTTATTGCCTTATTGTGGAGCCCCTTGTACAACCAGACGAACGTGAAGCGTGGCTGTCATTGTCGGCAAAGAGGCGTCGGCGATAAACGACATCCGGTAATTGCTATTTGAGTCTACGCATTGTAGTAGGGTGATATGCCTATGCATATTAGTATGATGTATGGAAAGTGGTGTTATTTGGCGGAACCTGTTATGGCCGGACTGGAGGGAGTTGTGAGTGAATCGAGAATGAATCCGGACTGCCTTCTACCTGCATGTTCCTTCCTTTGTGTGTCCGGGATAAATCCATGTCACCAGTTCTGTTCTGTGTCAATGTTAGTTTGCAAATGCGAAATGCTTGAAGGCAGCTAGGTGTCCTCTTGTTGTTGCTACCAAGGTCTCTAATCGGGCCCTGGTGTGCCCAGCCATTAGACCGTGAGGTAGTGCGGACTCCGCAGTGGATGTCCAGATGGTTGGCCTCGGTAATTTACCACATGGAATCTAGTCGACGTGGTTTTTCCCATTAGCATACGGTAAACTATCGTATGGTGGGAAGGTGCCGAGGATTTATTCTTTGGCGTAGCATTTTTTGGGTGATCCGAAGACAACTATTTAGAGTGGTGGGCCAGTAGAACTTGGCCTTTGCGGCTTACATCTTTTAGGAGATGTTTTCCGTGGCGCCATACCTTTGTGGGCTTTGTGGGTTATGGAGCCCCCAGACTACTAGGTCTAGAGGCACTGCAATTGACTTGTCGTGGTTTATGTGGTCCTGGGCAGTCGGCCGTACTGTTACGCTCTGGGGGGGTGTTTCGCGAGGCATCTCCCCTTATTGCTTCCGGTGTTCGACCAGCCGCTTCATTTTGAGGATCCTGCATTCTCTATTGATATGATTTGCCGTCCTTCTCGGGGTACCGTGAATTTCACAAGGCTGATCCAGCGTGTGGCTTCGGTCGAGTAGGCTGGTGCTGCTCTTTGTCCGTTTAGCGGACTGAGCGTTGCCGAACTTGAGACCAGCTTCCTTGTCTTAATGTTTATGACCTTTGTGTCGAGGCCTGAGAGTGCCTCTTCGTGTCTGCTTCTCGCCGCCTTGGACCGTAGTGATGTGTGGGCATCTGTGTGTGCGCCCGTGGTTTTCCTGCTCGAGTTGAGGTAGCCAGTTGTGCCGTGTGTGCCCTTTATTGGCGGCCAGTATGTTGGTCCACCTATCCTCTAGCACATCTTGGTCAGCTGTAAGGTGCTCTTGCTTCCTTTGCAGGCTCCTTGCGGTAGCCATGAGCCGTCGCTTGAAGCGAACTTGTTCCACTGGGTCTTCCGGTACGCCGAATTCGTCATTGCTGAGGCTTGCCTCGACGTCGGAGGGGGGCGTGTGATTGTCCCTCTCCCGGCATCCCATCGTCATTGGTCCAGCCTGCTTAAGTGTAGGCTGACTAGGGTTGTATTCCTTTTTGGCACCGTGCGGACTGCTCTAGTTTCCGGGGCCGTTTTTGGTGTGGCGGGGCTTGGAGTGGTGCCGATAACGCACATGTTTTGTTTTTCTCCCTGAGGGGTT
This sequence comes from Triticum aestivum, assembly GCF_018294505.1. Classification (NCBI taxonomy): domain Eukaryota; kingdom Viridiplantae; phylum Streptophyta; class Magnoliopsida; order Poales; family Poaceae; genus Triticum; species Triticum aestivum. The sequence goes on from NC_057798.1 coordinate 545,618,230, forward strand.
GTCCCCTGTTGCCTCGCTGCCACTGGTTTCTATTGGGGTGTCCACCATATGTATATATATATATATATATCATATGAGGAGGTGGCCGTCCACCGCCCGGTGAGCGGTGGCCCCTATGATTCTCCTACATCGTCGTCCATACCGTCGATGTCTTCGGAGTCGAGGTCAAGCACGTCGGTTAGATCATCGATCGTGGCAATGAAGTGGGTGGTGGGTGGGCAACGAATTTCGTCGTTGTCTGCTTCCCACCGAGCCGGACATAGTTCGGCTCGGAGTCTCCTAACAAGGAGGGAGACTTCAATAAGTCCCGCATGTCGCCAAAGGGCGAGTGCTGAAAAACGTCGGCCACGGTGAACTCCATCACAGGAGCCCAACCAGGATCGGCGGGCTCAGGGGCGTGCGGACTGGAACCTGCGTCCGGATATGAATCCGGGGATCCGGAGTCATAGGTTCCCTCAGAGGTGAAACCTGTGTTCGGCTTCGTCGCCCATGAAGGTACGGCCTACAGGGCAGGGTCCAGCCCTCCGTCCTTAGGCGAAGCAACCTGTCCCGGATTTATATCCGAGGCTTCTGCCAGGACGATATCCCGATCGACGTCTGACAGCAGGTCTAAGCCATGCTCATCGCGACTGTTCGGCGCTTCTAGAGCTGGCCCGAATCCGTCGAAGATCAATTCTCCACGGATATCCGCTGTGTAGTTCAGGTTTCCGAACCTTATTTGGTGGCCGGAGGCATAGCTATCGATCTGCTGCAAGTGGCCAAGCGAGTTGGCCCACAGCGCGAAGCCACCGAACACGAAGATCTGTCCAGGGAGGAAAGTCTCACCCTGGACAGCGTCGTTAATGATGATTGAAGGAGCCATCGAGCCTGACGGCGACGTCACAGAGGAACTCTCAATGAAAGCACCAATGTCGGTGTCAAAACCGGCAGATCTCGGGTAGGGGGTCCCGATCTGTGCGTCAAGGCTGATGGTAACAAGAAGTAAGGGACACAAATGTTTTACCCAAGTTCGGGCCCTCTCGATGGAGGTAAAACCCTACTTCCTGCTTGATTAATATTGATGGTATGGGTAGTACAAGAGTAGATCTACCACGAGATCGTAGAGGCTAAACCCTAGGATCTAGCCTATGATGGTATGAACGTAATTGTGATCGGCCTTCTAAGGACCAACCTCTCCAGTTTATATAGACACCAGAGAGGGCTAGGGTTTACATGGAGTCGGTTACAAGGAAGGAAACATAATATCCGGCTCACCAAGCTTGCCTTCCACGCCAAGGAAAGTCCCATCCGGACACGGGCCGAAGTCTTGAGTCTTGTATCTTCACGCTTCAATAGTCCGGACGTTTTACACAGTCCGACTGTCTGGATACCCCCTAATCCAGGACTCCCTCAGTGGGCTCGGCGATGACCTCCATCCCGCCATCCTGGCACTATTGATCTTGTTGCATGGGAATGGAAACCTTTGGTTGCTTCCTCGCGACTTCGCGCCTGCTGCTTGCCTCCTTTGCACCAAAGAGGAAACTGGCACACTGCGCCTGCTGGCGCCTGCCTGGCCTTGATCATCATGGCTCACGTCACCCAAACCTCACAAGGTGAGCCTTGCATAAAAATCTCCGCTCCTCGGGAGCCAGCCTGAGGAGGCTGATCCCTTTGGAGGTCTTGATGTCGTCCGCCTCGCGAGGCTTGGCCCCTCGCGAGGGTCTTGAGTTGTCAATGTCGAAGATGGGCCGTACTAGGCCGTCGATGGAGCCACGCCAAGGCCCACAAGCAAGCAAGTCTGGGTACCCCCATTCCAAGAACACCGACAGCTTCTCACAAACCAGAGCTTCTCACAATGAGCCTGATGTTTTTTGTAGGGAACATTTCACCTTTGGGGACGAAACGATGTCCTTTGTCTCTTCTTGATTTCAATTTTTTTCTCTAGTGTCAACATAGAACAACAGGAGTGTTGTGTTAAATTTTGGAATTTTTCGGGGTTCGTTTGGACATTTTTATACATTAATTGAGTTTTCAATGCTTTTATGTGCATAATTCAAATTTGAACTACATGCACATGCTCCAGTTCATATAAATTGGTTGAAAAAGCAAATCTATGTCCTTGGGTGCATGCTTAGCTCCCATGCAAGAAATGGGAATGAATTGCAAACACCCTGCCACTGTCACTCAGCCACAAACATTGAGATACCTGGTTTTTAAGTTCTAGTAAATCCAAAACTCGTCTGAAATTCATGAAACTTTGCATGCTATCGTTGAGCGGCATCAACATGCCATGGTAAATTTTTTGTCCCATTTGGGGCAGGCATGGGCATAATCTTTTCACAAACCAAAGCTTCTCACAACAAGCCTGGTGTTTTTGGTAGGGAACATTTCACCTTTGGGGACGAAACGATATCTGTTGCCTCTTCTTGATTTCAGTTTTTTCTCTAGTGTCAACATAGAACAACATGAGTGTTGTGTTAAATTTTGGAATTTTTCGGGGTTCGTTTGGACATTTTTATACATTAATTGAGTTTTCAATGCTTTTATGTGCATAATTCAAATTTGAACTACATGCACATGCTCCAGTGCATATAAATTGGTTGAAAAATCAAATTTGTATCCTTGGGTGCATGCTTAGGTCCCATCAAGAAATGGGAATGAATTTCAAACGTCAGGACACTGTTGATTGCCGGAAAAAAGTTGAGATACTTTGTTTTTAAATTCTAGTTAATCCAAAACTTGTGTGAAATTCATGAAACTTGGCATGCTATCATGGAATGATACCCGACATGCTATGGTATTTTTTGTGTCCATTTTGAGAGAAGGTACACTCGATTAACAACCAACAAAGGCATTTTGAAAAAATAGATGCCACTTTAATATATCAAACGTTTGTATAATTCAAATCGTGTGCGTTCTGTTAACCATTCACGTGACACCACGTGTCTTGGTTTTAATGGCTATAGAAGGTGACGTGCACACAGCTGCTTGACTGGATGGGAGGCGTGCGAGCGCAGTCCGGTGCGCAGGCTGACCGAGAGGCGTGCAAGCTGTCCTCCAATGCACAGGCTCATCAGGAAGCATGCGAGCTGTATGCTGGGAAGGCTCACTAGGAAGCGAGCCCTTTGAATTGCATGGCCGCCTGCCTTCCTCTCCATTAATGGCGCCTGAGGCGCTGTTTAATACGGGTAGCCTTACTATTCGCCTCCCATTCCCCTCCCCCCCGCAGACCTCCACCAACGCCATGGCGCAGAATGATCATCTGCCACAAGTCTTCAAGTTTGGTGAAGTCGACTCCAAGCCGGAGGATATAGAAAATAAGGAGGAATGGGGCCTCATGGACATGGCCCTAAATGAGCTGGCTACGGTGGTTGCTATCCCCACTCCCATCACAACTCCCATCCCCGCGCCCACGCCAGCGACCATCCCCATAGCATTGACGGGCTGGTCGTCGAGTACTATCGCAGAGTTGGAAGCCGCGAGCGTCAGCGAGGTCTCCACGGACCCGCGCGAGCTCCTGTACATGCCAACGCCAGCGCCCGTGCCCGTGCGCGCCCCTCCAAGCACTACGACGCCGATCCCCGTGCGTTTGGCTGCACCCACCGCGCCCATGCCTGTGCGCGTGCCCCCCTCAGCGGCATGAGACGCCGCCGTCGACCGCTACCTCTCAGCGGTGCCAGTTGCCGTCTTCTCGCGCCACGCCCGTTGATTGCGCGACGACATGATGTTTGATTTACAAGTGAATAACATTCTATGCTTCCTTGAAGACTTCCACAACAGCATTCCGGAGGACGACAACGACAATGACGGCGCAGCATGCCGCCTCCATTGCCCCTGGAAATAGTTTTTTTGGGGGTTTAATATTGTATCTCGAATTCTCGATCATATGAATATAAATTCGCAGTGTGACTGAATGAAAGATATGGTTTGAATGAACTTGCGTTTTTCTCTATTAATGTACAGACTTATCAAACGATTTTCTTTTGAAAATAACCTCAATGGTTTTTAAATAGAAAACACTCATCACAAACGTTTTAGTTAGAACACCCATATGCAAACCGACAGCTTCCCCAGGAAGCCAAGGGAAAATGTGTCGAGTAGGATTTGTTCAGCTCTTGATTGCAAACGTTTTAGATAGAACACCTGTCGGTGTCAAAACCGCCGGATCTCGGGTAGGGGGTCCCGAGCTGTGCGTCTAGGCGGATGGTAACAGGAGACAAGGGACACGATGTTTTACCCAGGTCCGGGCCCTTTTGATGGAGGTAAAACCCTATGTCCTGCTTGATTGATATTGATGATGTGGGTATTACAAGAGTAGATCTACCACGAGATCAAGGAGGCTAAACCCTAGAAGCTAGCCTATGGTATGATTGTTGTTATTGTTGTCCTACGGACTAAAACCATCCAGTTTATATAGACACCGGAGAGGGCTAGGGTTACACAGAGTCGGTTACAATGGTAGGAGATCTACATATCTGTATCGCCAAGCTTGCCTTCCACGCCAAGGAAAGTCCCATCCGGACACGGGACGAAGTCTTCAATCTTGTATCTTCATAGTCTTGGAGTCCGGCTGATGATGGTAGTTCGGCTATCCGGACACCCCCTAATCCGGGACTCCCTAAGTAGCCCCCGAACCAGGCTTCAATGACGATGAGTCCGGCGCGCATACTGTCTTCGGTGTTGCAAGGCGGGTTCTCCTTTAAATTCCATGTGCCTGATGAATAGTGTCTGGCTCCCTTATAAATGTTGCGCTCCTTGGCTTCCACGTCCAATAATGGCCCTCTTCCACGTGTCGTATGAATGCGAAAAGCTAGGGTATTTTTGCGTTTTACTCCCTAACCGCGCGAATGAGCTGCCTATAAGAGAGGCGAGGATCTAGATCCAAATCACACCATCCTCCTTTCGCAAGTACTCATCGAAGCGCCTCTGACCAAAATTCATTCCATCATGGATAGTCGACGCGGCTCCTCCTCTCGCGCTCCCGGCCCTCAGCCAGGAGATTGGAGGAGATGTTCAGTTCCACATAGTGAGCCGGTGACGCTCCAAGCAGAGGGATATCTTCCCCCGGCCTTCATGGTTCCGGTTCGAGCTGGACTGGCCACCTACATGGGTGGGAAGCAAGCGGAGGGCGTCCTCAATCCCTCCCGAGTAGAGAGGGTATGCTTCGTCCCTTATCTAATAAGGTGTAACGCCCCGGATCCGATGCGCCAGGTGTCCACCAGTTATTCACGTCGTTGCCATGTCATTTGCTTGCGTGTTGCATTTTATCATGTCATCAAGTGCATTTCTTTTTGCATACGTGTTCGTCTCATGCATCCGAGCATTTTCCCCGTTGTCCGTTTTGCAATCTGGCGCTCCTATGTCATCCGGCGTTCCCCTTTTGTCCTCTGTTGTGAGCGGGTATTAAAATTTCTCGGAATGGACCGAGTCTTGCCAAGCGGCCTTGGTATAGCACCGGTAGACCGCCTGTCAAGTTTCGTGCCATTTGGAGGTCGTTTGGTACTCCAACGGTTAACCGGGTAACCGCAAAGCCCTCTTTTGTTGCAGCCCAACACCCCTTCCAAAGTGGCCCCAAACCCAGCAAACTCCCCTCCATGCTCTCGGTCGTTCGATCACGATCGCGTGGCCGAAAACTGCTCCTCATTTGGACTCTCCTAGCTCCCTCTACCTATAAATTAGCCCCCTCCCCCGAAATCTCGGGCAAACCCTAGATCAAATCCCCCCTCCGTGCGCCGGACATGTCCACTCCGTCGCCGGACACGTCCAGCCGCCACGCCGGACGAATCAGTGCTCGCCACGTGGCGCCCGCGTCCTCCCCGCCGCCACGGCCCGCGGAGCCCATCG
>NC_057798.1:545624696-545712828 GCF_018294505.1 Triticum aestivum
CTCACCGGAGCAGGAGCTCCTTCGCCGCCGCCGCCTTCCCCGCCTCGCCAGCGCCTCCTCCGGCCTGATCCGTGGCCGGGCCGGCCAGATCCGCCGCCCCTCGCCCTCCCCAGCGTCCTCCTGGCCTCCCTCGTCTCCGGCGACACATCTCCGGCGAGATCCCAATGTGCATCGTAATCCGTGCCTGCAGGTTGACTTCCCCCCCCCCGAAACGCCCAAGTCCTAGATTATTTTGCATAATCATGCCATGTTTGACCTGCTATATCTTTGCATCTGTAGCTCCGTTTCGTGCGTGTAATATGTCAAATTGTTCGTCTCGACGAGTAGATAATTTCATTTCATTGCATCATTTTCATTTGAGGTCATCTTGATGCCTGAATCATCATTGGAAGAGTGCTAAGTGATGTTAATCTGCTGAAACTGTTATAACTTGCTCATTTGTCATTTTTGCCATGATTGATGTGTGCTTCCTATGAGGTTGATGTATACATGTGTTTTGATCTATGCCATGCCATCTTTCCAGGGGTGTATGCCATGTATTTTTGTGATTTATGTGCTGAGTGCATCGAGCTTAGAAAAGTAGGGTACTTGCTGTTGCTGATTTCAGTCCCTGTTCTGCTGTTATTTTTATGCCATGTAAACTTGTTGCTATAGAGAGATCCATGCATATTTTGAGATACTTCAGTAAGGGTGTTTTGAACATGTGGTTATGGTCTATCCGTCCCTGCCCTTGGTTGCAATTATGGAGTAGCCTAGCATGTCATTTGAGTGCTCTACTTTTGCTTCAAAATGTTTCCTGGCAGATTGTTTACATGTTATTCAATTTGGCCAAGCTTGCTATAGTTGATCCTTGCATGCTATGGACTTGTTCTTGCCTTGGTTTGTTTCACAAACATGCCTTCTTGATGATGCTATTCTTATATTGTCATGCAATGACTTGTGGTGAGTGAATCGAGCTTGTTAAGTAGTGTACATGATGTTGTTGTTTTGCTACGCTGAATCTATTATTTTGTGATGCTATATAAACCTGCTGCTACTAATCATTCTATGCATAATATGGAGATGATCACTACACATGTTTTTTTCTACATGTCATGCTCTATCCATTCATGCCCCTGGTTGTATTTATAGCTTGCAGTAGCTTGTTCATATCTTGCTCCAAAGTTGCTTCATAATGTTGCTGTCAGCCTGTTAACATTATGTTCACTTGTTCCCATGTGTTTTCCTAGTGATCCATGCACCCTATGAACTTGCTCTTGCCATGTATAGCTTCTTAAACATGCCTTCTTACTGTTGGTTGCCTTGCCATGCCATGTACTACTCTGTAGTGAGTGGTTCAAGCTCATCAATATAACTACTTATTGTTGTTCCTGCCATGTATGAATCTGTTATATAATTTGCCAGGTTTACGTGGGTGCCATCATATTTTCTGATCCTTTTTGACTCTTGGTCAGTAAAGGACATTTGATCTATGCATTTAGTAGATTCATGCCATGCCTTTGTTTTCCATGATAAGTTCCTGTAACATGTTGTTTGATAGCTCTAAACATTGCAACCAGATGTTATTTCCTGATAAGTCTGTAACTGTTATTATTTGCAATCTTACCATGTCCTTTTGAGCATGTTCTAGTGACTTCTAGAGATAGCTCAGTGTTCATGTTTTGTTATGCTTTACCTGTACTTCATGCCCATGCCTTTTGTTATTATGTTGAGGTCCTGTAGCTTGTTGTTTTGGTGCTTGCAATGTGCCTAGTTGCTGTTATGGACAGATTGTTGTTATGGCTTGTATAGTGTGTGTGTGTTGAACTGTTGCTCCATTTTGAGTGTGCTCTATATGAAACTTGCTTGATTTTGCATTTAGTTTCATATTATCATGTTGCAATCATGTTTTGAGGTGTTTGCTTGATGCTTGGGTGCATTTTGCATCAATGCCATGCTTAACTTGTGTTGCTCATATCTTCTAGGCCGTAGCTCCGAATTAAATGAACTTTATATGTAACTTGACTAGAATCTCGTGTAGATCATCTTGGTGCATCTTAACTTGCTGTTTAACAACTTGAACATAAGGTTTATTCAGATCTGGACCAATTTCGAAATATGCATATGAGGACTTGCCGGAATTGTTATATGTTGTTCCCGGCCTCATTTAAACTTGCCTTGATGTTTTGTTCTTGATTTCATCATAGCTTGCCATGAGTAGATTCGTGTAGCTTTGTCATGCATCATGCTTGTTGTGCATCATGCCTTGTTCTCGTGTGGTGTGTTTACCTTGTTGTGTGCTTCTTTTTGATAGTTCCTATTTCGTTGCAATCGTGAGGATTCGTTCGTCTACGGTTGGTTCGGCTTCATCCGTTCGTCTTCTTCATGGACTCGTTCTTCTTCCTTGCGGGATTTCAGGCAAGATGACCGCTACCCTGGATCTCACTACTATCATTGCTATGCTAGTTGCTTCGTTCTATTGCTATGCTGCGCTACCTATCACTTGTTCATCAAGCCATCCCATATTGCCATGAACCTCTAACCTTTGACGCCTTTCCTATGCAAATCACTGCTTGGCTATGTCACCGCTTTTGCTCAGCCCCTCTTATAGCGTTGCTAGTTGCAGGTGAAGTTGAAGATTTCTCCATGGTGGACAGGATTTTGGTTGGGATATCACAATATCTCTTATATTATTAATGCATCTATATATTTGGTAAAGGGTGGAAGGCTCGGCCTTTTGCCTGGTGTTTTGTTCCACTCTTGCCGCCCTAGTTTCCATCATACCGGTGTTATGTTCCCGGATTTTGCGTTCCTTACGCGGTCGGGTGATTTATGGGACCCCCTTGACAGTTCGCTTTCAATAAAACTCCTCCAGCAAGGCCCAACATTGACTTTTACCATTTGCCTCATCACCACCTACTTTTCCCTTGGGAGTCGCTCTCTCAAGGGTCATCTTTATTATAGCCCCCCCCCGGGGCCAGTGCTTGTCTAAGTGTTGGTCCGAACCAAGCAGACTGCGGGGCCACCTCGGGGCAACTCAAGGGTTGGTTTTACACGTAGGCTGACCTATCCGGTGTTGCCCTGAGAACGAGATATGTGCAGCTCCTATCGGGAATGTCGGCGCATCGGGTGGTCTTGCTGGTCTTGTTTTACCATTGTCGAAATTTCTTGTAAACCGGGATTCTGAGTCTGATCGGGTCTTCCTGGGAGAAGGTCTATTCCTTCGTTGATCGCGAGAGCTTATCATGGGCTAAGTTGGGACACCCCTGCAGGGTATAATCTTTCGAAAGCCGTGCCTGCGGTTATTGGCAGATGGGAATTTGTTAATGTCCGGTTGTAGATAACTTGACACCAGATCCAAATTAAAACGCATCAACCGTGTGTGTTGCCGTGATGGTCTCTTATCGGCGGAGTCCGGGAAGTGAACACGGTTTCTGGGTTATGTTTGACGTAAGTAGGTGTTCAGGATCACCTCTTGATCATTGCTAGCTTCACGACCGTTCTGCTTGCTCTCTTCTCGCTCTTATTTGCGTATGTTAGCCACCATACTTGCTTAGTCGCTGCTGCAGCCTCACCACTTTACCTCTTCCTTTCCTATTAAGCTTTGCTAGTCTTGATACCCATGGTAATGGGATTGCTGAGTCCTCGTGGCTCACAGATTACTACAACAACAGTTGCAGGTACAGGTTTACCCGATGATCATGACGCGAGAGCGATGCTTGCTTGTGTTGAGTTCTTCTTCTGCTTCTTCGATCAGGGGATAGGTTCCAGGTCGGCAGCCTGGGCTAGCAGGGTGGATGTCGTTTGAGTTTCTTTTTGTGTTTCATCCGTAGTCGGATGATGCTCTCATGTATTGTGATGTTGTATTCGTGTGGCATTGTATGCCTTATGTATGTATCCCCACTATTATGTAATGTTGATCTAATGATATCCACCTTGCAAAAGTGTTTCAATATGCGGTTCTATCCTTGGTGGGACCTTCGAGTCTCTTTAGGATAGTATCGCATATTGGGCGTGACATAAGGGGACTCGGATTTCCCATACATCCGTTTCTCCGGGGGCTCCTGGAGTTCTATGGACTCCAGCTTCACCACCTTACACCTGCCTCCATTTTGCACATCGCGGGTTTTGTAGCTCTTTGTGAGCTGTTCTTGGGCATCGAGCCCCATTTTGCACTGTGGAAGAGATTGTTTTGTCTCGTAACCCATTCTCACGAGGGGTCGATATATCAAGTGGGCGGAGCCGAAATATGGCGCATCGCCGGGACCGGATATCTATTCGGAACCACAAAGAAGGTGTCCGAAGACTGTCCTTCGGAATGGTTTTATATGGAAGATGCCCCTCTGCCGGATCCAGTTGAAGAAATGCCTGAGTTGGAGCCCGCGGAGTTCTCAACGGGAGGATGACCGGAGTGTCCAATATCTGATGGGCCGGATGTCGGTGTCAAAACCGGCGGATCTCGGGTAGGGGGTCCCGAACTATGCGTCTAGGTGGATGGTAACAAGAGACAAGGGACACGATGTTTTACCCAGGTTCGGGCCCTCTTGATGGAGGTAAAACCCTACGTCCTGCTTGATTGATATTGATGATGTGGGTATTACAAGAGTAGATCTACCACGAGATCAAGGAGGCTAAACCCTAGAAGCTAGCCTATGGTATGATTGTTCTTATTGTTGTTGTGTCCTACGGACTAAAACCATCCTGTTTATATAGACATCGAAGAGGGCTAGGGTTACACAGAGTCGGTTACAATGGTAGGAGATCTACATATCCGTATCGCCAAGCTTGCCTTCCATGCCAAGGAAAGTCCCATCCGGACACGGGACAAAGTCTTCAATCTTGTATCTTCATAGTCTTGGAGTCTGGCGGATGATGATAGTTTGGCTATCTGGACACCCCCTAGTCCAGTACTCCCTCAGTAGCCCCTGAACCAGGCTTCAATGATGACGAGTCTGGCGCGCATATTGTCCTCGGCATTGCAAGGCGGGTTCCTCCTCCTAATAATTTATAGAAGATTGTGAACACCAGGATAGTGTCCGGCTCTGCAAAAATAAATTCCACATTCCACCGTAGAGAGAATAATATTTACACAAGTTCAATCTGCTTACGTATTTCGTGGCGTGACGTCACACCACAACCAAGCCTTTACTTGAATCGTTTTTATTACACCACCTCAGCGCGTTTAGCGAAGCGGTTTCCTTGGCACATCTTGTCGAAGGAGAGACCGTGTTCCCCTTATTCCGTGATTCCCATCAATACGGACGTGGGTAACCCAACCGCGCCATTGATTGCGGCGCTTGGGAGAGAAGCGAGTTTTATCAGGCCGGTGGGACGCATAGTTTCGTCTGCCCATATATAAGGGGATAAGGATCCACCTTTTTACCTACGCCTTCTTCCTCCTTTGCTTATCCATCTCTGCGCACTCGAGCACCAGCGCCCAAGTTTGCACATGTCACCTCAACCTCCTCCAACCATGTCCGGAGCGAGAGGCAAGTGGATGGCCTCCTCCATTACGGAGGGGCACATCGAGAGGCTGCGCGGTGCCGGATACCTGTCCAGCAACATCGCGCACCGGCTCCCCGACAAGGGACAACTCATCCCCACCCCCAGGCCCCATGAGAGGGTGGTATTCCTTCCCCATTTCCTCCGCGGACTGGGCTTCCCACTTCACCCCTTTGTTCGGGGGCTCATGTTCTACTACGGCCTGGATTTCCATGATTTGGCCCCAAATTTCATCCTCAACATCTCGGCGTTTATCGTCGTGTGCGAGGCTTTCCTCTGCATCCAGCCCCACTTCGGCTTGTGGCTCAAGACCTTCAATGTCAAGCCGAAGGTTGTGAAGGGGAATCAAGCGGAGTGCGGAGGCGCCATGGTGGGCAAGATACCAAACGTTACTTGGCTCGAGGGCGCCTTCGTGGAAACCATCAAGGGGTGGCAATCGGGGTGGTTCTATATCTCTGAGCCGTGTGACCCTAAATGGGCAGCGGCCCCCGAATTCAGATTTGGCATCCCACATGGCTCACCTCTTGGAAAGAGAGTGGCCTGACTTGGGGCGATTCGAAGGAGCTGACCGGACTCCAAGCCTGCATCCAGAAGCTGGTGAACAAGAAGGTCAAGCTTGTCAACATGGTCCAGGTCATGCTCATCCGCCGGATTCTCCCGTGCCAACAACGGGCCTTTAAATTGTGGGAGTTTGATCCGGCTCAGCACCGAACCTTGAGCGGGCTCTTCGACACTAGGTACGAAGATGCCTGGAAGGTGCTATTTAAGGGCGCCGAGGCTCCCGCATCCGCTACCGAAGATCGCGGATTCAGCTCGCAGCGCCAGGCTAGCGAGGTAAGCGATTCTACCCTTTACGGGACACTTGTCTTTCATAGTTTGACTCTATGCGGGATCTAAACTCCCTTTCCTTTGACAGGACTGGCTGAAGAAGGCCGAGCAGACTAACTGTCCGGCCCCTTCGCCAGAAGATCCAGCGGACGCCCGTTTAACGGGGCGGCTGGTTCTGGCACCCCACGTGGTGCCGGAGAAGGAGGCCAAGAAGGAGGCCACGGGCACTCGAAAGAGTTCCCGTTTTCAGGTGTCCGATGACTCCGAGTCGGACTCCTCCCACAAGGACGAGGAGGAGAAGAAAAAGGCCTCTACCCCAACGGGGGGAGGGAAGAAAAGAAAGGCTTCCCCAACGAGGGAGGCCGAAGGGTCCAAGAAGGGAAGGACTCTTCCCCCGGATTGTTCCGCCCACGCCGGTGACGACGACGAGGATTGGCCTCCAAGTACCAAGCCCCTGGCGGGATCGTAAGTATCTGGACTCCCGAATGACTTCATGATTTTTCTTTCTGCCACATGGTGTCTTTCTAACACTGCATACAACCCTGCAGTCCGCCCAAGGACGATCTTCCCGCTTCGTCGAGCGGGTCCTTGGGCACGTCAGATGTGAACAGTACTTCACTTCCAACCACCTCCTCCCCCCGTGACGCTGGCGACGTCGAGGTGGGATCCCAGAGAAGGACCCACCCGGAGGAGGAGGACCCGGAGGTGCCACAGGGCGACCTCCCGGACTTCGTACCAGACTCCATACCGGAACCTGCAGTGGTTCCAGAGTCCGGCGGGCGGCCCCTTCATAAGAAGGGCAAGACCGTGACGCCGGTGGCCTCCGTCCAACTGGAGGCGCCGGATAACTTGCTGGAGGCGCTCAACGGCGCTTCCATCGAGGAGGAACACCGCACTGTCATGAGTGCGGTGATTCAGAAGGTTCAGCTCACCAAAAGCGGGCTGACCGAAGCCTGCAGCAGCCTTCTATCAGGCTTTGAGGTAAGAGTATTAATATATGTAAAATAGTACCGCATAGACAGTAGCCCCTGATGCTCGGTTCAGTGTTCGGAAAGAAAAGCCGGACTAAGGATCTAAAAAGATATACGCAGGAGTCTTAATAAATATGTCAATATGGGATTGTAGGCTATGCTGTTGACCTCTGCCGCACTGACTGTGGAGGTCAATGCTTTGAAGCAAAACCTCGAGCGGTCCGAGAACGATTTCGTCCGTGCCAAGAAGCAGCTCGAGGACAAAGAAGGTGAGTAGCACCTTATTAAATGTGTACTTTACAGAAAAGGATTTGGTTGCAAGAAGAATGACAAGGATAACGTGGGTATTGTAGGGGCCACAAACGAGGTGGCGACCCTGAAGGAGGCGGTGTCCGTAGCCGAACGTAAAGCAGCCACAGAGCGCACCGAGCGAGAGAAGCAGGAGGCGCGAGCGGTGGAGATACAGCAAGAGCTCCAGGCTCTCATGGAAAAACATGAGAGTTTGGAGCGCGACTCAAAGACTCGAGAGTCCGAGCTTGCATCGGCTCTTGAGAGTGCCAAAGCCGCTAAGGCCGAAGCCTACAAGGCCCTTCAGGAAATCGAGGCGTTGAAGAAAATAGCGTCGGGTAAGGCATTTTTCACGCAAAGCAAGCATGTGGATGTGGATTACGTGTTACTTACCCGAATTCGGAGCTCTCCAGGAGCGTTCGCAGATCTGCCCTGCAGCGTGTCCGATGCTGCCGCTTTCTACAGGTCCGAGGAGGGGAGCTCGATGGAGAAGGTCTTCTGGTCTCAATATGCTGAGGCCGGACATCCGGTGCCCCTTAGCGACCAGTTGAAGCAGCTGGTTGAGCTCCACAAGGTGGCCGAACAGGCCATGAAGGGCCTCATAGTTCGGGTGTGGCCCAATGAGGCCATGCGTGCGAGCTACTTCGGCCAGGTGCGGCGGCTGGTGGATACGTGTCCATGGGTTGAGGTCATCAAGCGATCCGCCTGTATTGAAGGTGCCCGTCGGGCCCTTGCCCGTGCTAAGCTGCACTGGGGCAAGATGGATGCTGAGAAGCTTGTGACGGACGCGCCACCGCCGGGCAAGGAGTATCGTATGCCCGAAATGTATTATAAGGGTGTCCTGAAGGGTGCCGGCATTATTGCGGGTGAGTGCTCCAATGATGTAATATTTGAGTAGACTCGCATTTTGTTATCCTGTGCGCTGAAAACTTTGTTCATATGCGCTAAGCAACGCTTGTTGATTTAAAATATTACCTTCTGTGCGGCTGTTTATCAAATCTGAGAGATGGCAAGTCGTCGGCTTCAGCCCCCATGCCACGAGTGCTGGGGTGTTTGGGATAAATTTGAGCACTCTTGTTCCCATATTTGGGTCCATCTAGGGAGGCGCTCAACACAACGAACTAGGCAACCGGACTTATGATGCTTGAACACTCTCACTTAGCCATAGAATTCTATAATTTTAAATTTCGGCGAAGCCCCTAGTGTTCGGAAGGCCGAATTCGGGGCGCTATCCACGCCTGGGCCGGACAAAGCCGGTTCCTCGCTCTAAGCGGCATAAGTCTTTAGGGACTCGAAAAAACCTCTCGAACAGCGACCGGCTCTCGCCTCATCATGACGGTCAGTTTTAGCTTTCTCCACTGAGGCGCTCGCCCAGCTCAACTGGGGCGCGATCGCAGTGGTTCTCCTAGTGCTACCTTAGCCTATATAACGGAACGTAAGGTACCAAAACATGGGAGCCGGGCAAACCCAACTATTGACCCAAGACATGATTCGGAGCCGATGCATATAATGCTATAAGTTTGGGGTGCCGCACTTGTGAAAGTGTTCGGACTTATCACACCATAATGTGGGGAACTTAAGCCCCTGGTGTATTTAGCCGTACCAAAGTGTACGGATGCGGCATGTCATAAATGAACATATGTGTAAGAAAGGAATGCAATTAAAAGCAAAAAGGTGCTGCATTGTTTTATTCAAGAAATAATGCTATGAATGTAGAACAATACAAATAGTGCGATAAACATGGGATGGGACTATTAAACATGTCCCCCTCCAGGGGTAGGCTGCGGAATGGTGTATAAAACAGATTTAATGCTTGTAAGGGAGACCACCTGGATATTCGTTCCAGCCTTTCCCCTTCCCTGGCTGTTGCATCGTGAGTTCGGCCGGTCTACTGCCGGACAGGGCCTCTGGTGAACGGAGTCCTGTGGGTAAGAAAGAAAAAGAAAGAATAGAAAAAAAGGAATGACACACTTGGGAGCCCCTGATGTGGTTAAGCCGCATTCTGGGCCCGTTGTGGTCGTGCCCCTCCCCCTATGCCCATGGTATCTCGAGAGCGTAATGATGTACGCGAAGGACCAGTCTTGCAATCTTGCGAGGGTTGGGGTTGGGGCCGCATTGCTACGTGTGCTCGGAACGTGCCAGGTGATCTTTTTGTAGGTTGCTCCGGGCGCGTTTAGCTGTGTCCGGTCGCTTAACAGCCGAACTCGAGAATTTCCTTAAGAGGCTGCATTGTACTTCTGCCGCGAGAGCCGCTGTATGTTCCTCCGTTCGGAGGGAGCATTCAGTGTTTCCATTGACCGTGATAACTCCTCGAGGGCCTGGCATCTTGAGCTTGAGGTATGCTTAGTGCGATACCGCGTTGAACTTTGCAAACGCGGTCCGTCCGAGTTGGGCATGATAGCCGCTGCGGAACGGAACTATGTCGAAGATTAACTCCTCGCTTCGGAAGTTATCCGGGGATCCGAAGACCACTTCCAGTGTAACTGAGCCTGTGCAATTGGCCTCTACACCTGGTATGACGCCTTTGAAGGTCATCTTTGTGGGTTTAATCCTTGAGGGGTCGATGCCCATTTTGTGCACTGTATCCTGATAAAGCAGGTTCAGGCTGCTGCCGCCGTCCATCAGGACTCTGGTGAGGTGAAATCCATCGACGATTGGGTCTAAGACCAATGCGGCGAATCCGCCGTGGCGGATGCTGGTGGGGTGGTCCCTTCAATCAAAGGTGATCGGGCAGGAGGACCATGGGTTGAACTTCGGAGCGACTGGCTCCATTGTGTATACGTCCCTGAGTGCACGCTTCCTCTCCCTCTTGGGTATGTGGGTTGCGTATATCATGTTCACCGTCCACACTTGTGGGGGGAAACCCTTCTGTCCTCTATTGTTCGGCGGCCGGGTCTCTTCCTCGTCATCTCTATGCAACCCCTTGTCATTGTTTTCGACAATTAACTTGCCTGCCTGCTTGAATACCCAACAATCCCTGTTGGTGTGGTTGGCTGGCTTTTCGGGGGTGCCGTGTATCTGGCACGAGCGATCGAGTATTCGGTCCAAATTGATCGGACCCGGAGTAGTTCCTTTGAATGGCTTTTTCCGTTGACCGGGTTTGGAGCCTCTGAATCCAGCATTGACTGTCGTATCCTCATTATTGTCACTGTTAATGCGGCGTTTGTTCTTGTTGCGACGCGACCTGCCATTGCGGTCCTTTGTATCTGGACTGCCAGAATTTTTGCTGAGGTTGTTGCTGCGGGCTAGCCAGCTGTCCTCTCCCGCGCAGAAGCGAGTCATGAGTGATGTGAGGGCTGCCATGGATTTCGGCTTTTCCTGTCCCAGGTGCCGGGCAAGCCACTCATCGCGGATGTTATGTTTGAAGGCCGCGAGGGCCTCCGCATCCGGGCAGTCGACGATATAATTTTTCTTAGTTAAGAACCGTGTCCAGAATTGTCTGGCCGATTTGTCTAGCTGCTGAATTATGTGGCTTAGGTCGTCAGCGTCTGGTGGTCGCACATACGTGCCCTGGAAGTTATCAAGGAATCCGGCTTCCAGGTCCTCCCAACACCCAATTGATTATGCTGGCAAGCTATTAAGCCAATGCCGAGCTGGTCCTTTAAGCTTGAGTGGGAGGTATTTGATGGCGTGAAGATCATCACCGCGGGCCATATGGATATGAAGAAGATAGTCTTCGATCCAAACCGCGGGGTTTGTTGTGCCATCATAGGATCAATATTCATGGGTTTAAACCCTTCGGGGATTTGATGATCCATTACTTCATCCGTGAAGCATAGTGGGTGTGCGGCGCCTCTGTATTGGGCTATATCATGACGGAGCTCAAAGGAGATGTGTCTACTGTGTTCGGCCCAGCCGGACTTGTTGTATCCGGTGTGACGGTTGTCGTCATGTATCATGGGGCGCCCACGCGATCCGTAGATCGATCTTGATTGTCTTGCCTTGTCCTCCAATATATCTCGCAAGTCCGGAGCGTTCCCCTATGGCCTTGTGCTTTTCGAGCGATGCCGGGGTACGGTTCTAGTGAGGGCCTAGAGGCCTCTCTGTCGCGGCCACGAGGTGGCCGGTCAGCCGTATTGTGCTCTGGTGATGCAGGTTTATATGCCTCCTCCTCTAATCGGGGGAGCAACTTGCGTTTGGGGTAGCTTTTGGAGTGGCGTTCGAGCTCATGCTCTTCGGCCGCAAGGACTTCAGTCCATCTGTCGGCTAGCAGATCCTGATCAGCTCTAAGTTGTTACTGGTTTTTCTTGAGGCTCTTGGCCGTGGCCATAAGCCTGCGTTTAAAACGTTCTTGTTCGACGGGATTCTCAGGCACGACGTCGTCGTCAAGGCTTGCCTCATCTCCGGAGGGAGGCACGTAATTATCATCCTCTACCTCTTCGTCTGTCGCTCTCTCATGAGGGCTGGTATCTCCGTCCTCCTGCGCTGAATCTTGCTGGAGGGGGTTGTCTTCGGCACTGTCTGGGGTATTATTATCTCTGGTGCCGGAATCGCCATTCTTGCTGTGGTGGGATTTAGAGCGGCGCCGCTGACGCCGGCGCTTGGGCTGTTTCTTGGAGGGGTCTTCCTCCGCTATTCCTTCGCCATTCCCATCCTTTGGGATATCCACCATGTATATGTCGTATGACGAGGTGGCTTTCCAGTGCCGAGTAGGCACTGGTTCTTGGTCGTCTCCGGCATCATCGTCCATACTGTCGTGTCTTCAGAGTCGAAGTCTAGCATGTCGGTTAGATCGTCGACAGCGGCTACTAAGTGGGTGGTGGGTGGGTCTTGAATTTCTTCGTCGTCCGCATCCCAACCGTCTTGACCGTAGTCCGACCAGGGCTCTTCTGACAACGAGAGATACTTTAGCGAACTCAAGATGTCGCCAAAAGGTGAGTATTGAAAGATGTTCGCAGCGGTGAACTCCATGATCGGCGCCCCTTCGGATTCGATTGAAGGGGGCATGGGAGGTTCGGAGTCCGGCAAGGAGTCCGGCACCTCGGAGTCACGAGCTTCACAGGGGACAAAGTCAGTATTCGGCTCTATCCTCGTAGAGGTTGCAGCTCCCGAGGCGATGTCTAACCACTCGTCCTCAATCTGCATAGCCGGCTTCAAATCGAGGGTCGGAGCGGGCTCGTGTGCGGCCTCCAAGGCACTGTCCGGCAGCAGAGCTAAATCATGCCCATCGTGACAGTGCGGCGCGCTCGGCTGTGGCTTGAATCCATTAAAGATCAAGTCTCCGCGGATGTCAGCCATGAAGTTAAGACTTCCAAATCTGACCTGACGGCTTGGGGCGTAGCTTTCGATCTGCTCCAGATGGCCAAACGAATTGGCCCGCAGTGCAAAGCCGCCGAATACGAAGATATGTCCGGGGAGAAAAGTCTCACCCTGGACCGCGTCGTTGTTGATGATCGAAGGAGCCATCGAGCCTATCGGTGACGACACAGAGGAACTCTCAATGAAAGCACCAATGTCGGTGTCAAAACCGGCGGATCTCGGGTAGAGGGTCCCGAACTGTGCGTCTATGCAGATGGTAACAGGAGACAAGGGACATGATGTTTTACCCAGGTTCGGGCCCTCTTGATGGAGGTAAAACCCTACGTCCTGTTTGATTGATATTGATGATGTGGGTATTACAAGAGTAGATCTACCACGAGATCAAGGAGGCTAAACCCTAGAAGCTATCCTATGGTATGATTGTTGTTATTGTTGTTGTGTCCTACGGACTCAAACCATCCGGTTTATATAGACACCAGAGAGGGCTAGGGTTACACAGAGTCGGTTACAATGGTAGGAGATCTACATATCCGTATCACCAAGCTTGCCTTCCACGCCAAGGAAAGTCCCATCCGAACACGGGACGAAGTCTTCAATCTTGTATCTTCATAGTCTTGGAGTCCGGCCGATGATGATAGTTCGGCTATCCGGACACCCCCTAGTCTAGGACTCCCTCACCGGATAAGGTTACTAGCCCATTCCGGACTGACCATGATCGGAGTCATGGCCACATGCATTATGCGAGGGGTGCAGCCACTCCAATATAGGGGCCACCCCATGTGTGATTTCAACAGGGAGAATGACGCTACCCGTCACGGCCGCAAGGGGCCGGGATCGACCACCGATCTGGTGAAGATCTTGTCCGGCTTGTACAAGGGGGAGAAGGAGGACTTCCTACGCATGAGTCCATTGAATGGATTCTCCATGAATAACCCTCGAAGCTGGGTAAGCGGACGTTTGTCTACCTGATTCGTGCTTTCAAAGTTAAGTGTTTTACTTTATGATTTCGATGGAGGAACTGCGCCGGGGTGTGGAGGGCATACAAAGCCCGACTCCACAACCCGAGGATCTGGGAAGATCCCTTGATCCGGCCTCCGAAGAGGATCCGGTCATAGAGGTGGAGCTGATTGACGGGGTGTTCCACCAACTCAGCATGGACAATGCTCTAGTCGCCATTATGGCTCACTACCCCGGTTTATCTCCGGCTTCCCAGGTAACTACGACCGAAGCCCTGACACCATTATTTCGCTCATGCTTATTTCTGACCACTGTATACTAACGGTGTTTCGCAGGAGGTGCCCTTGAGGCGGGAAGCCGATCCCGCAGCGACTGACCGACAAGGGTCAGTGTGGCCCAGCAGGCAGAAGAGGAGTGCGGCGCAAATCGAAACGTCGCCGCAATTGTATGGCTCACCAGTGTCTTCAAGGTAAAGACTCCTAGGAGGTGTATTAATGCTCATGATTCTTCCAGAAGAAAGAGCGCTCGCCGGACCGTGCCCGGAGAGATTGCAAACCAAGCCTCCGCCAGCCAGGCTCCAACACCTGGTCCGGAGGGGGAGGCGAGCGCAAGGCGCGAGCCGGATGCTCCTTCAACGGAGGATGCCGACAGGCTGTCCGCCACCAGGTCTGAGGTGGAAAGTGCCATGAATCACAGGCGCCGCCGGGCAGTTCTTCGTGACGCGTGTTTCTCCCCGGAGGCCTTGAATGCCTTTAATGCAGGAGACGCGCACCTCAGTGCCGCTCAAAATGGTTTAACCAGAGCCACGAAGCAGTATGTAAAGGACATACGGGTAAGGAATTTTAATAGTTATATATGCCAGTAGCCCCCGAGACTTAAAATAGTTAAAATAACTGATTTAAGGATCATTTGTTATGCAGGATCTTACGGAGAAGAATACCCAATTGTCCCAGGAGCTTCAAGAGTGCAAGGCCCAACTTGAGGCCGCACTGGCCGCCACAGGGGGAGCCACAGAGACCCCCGCTGGTAATACATACTTCGAAAAGATAGGTAGTTAATAAAGTGCGGCGTGTGCGTAAGTCTGACAATAATATTGCAGAGGGTGCCGGACTGGATCTGGACAAGCAACATCTGTTGCGCCAGCTGAAGGCCGGCGAGAAGGTGATTATGAGGGTGCAGTAGGAGAGGAACAAACTCCAAGATGCCAACACCTAGCTGGGCGAAGAACTAAAAGATGTTCGGGTCCAGCTGTCTGACTCCGTAAAGGAGAATCGGCGGCTTCGTCGCGGCATTTAAAGTAAGTGCTTGAGCAAACTCTTTTGAAAAGAAGAGTTCGGCGAGGAAGTCGATTGGAAGAAATGTGTCTGTAGGTGTGCTCACGGGTCGTCCGGCAGAGGAAATGCCTGGTTCCACGGGTGACCTTCTTCCCGAGCTGCTGCAAGTACACGAACGTATTCGGCAGGCGATGAGTGGCGGCGTCCAGGCCTTATGGTCGTCCGTCTCCCTACCCGAGGGTCTTGGAGAGCTTGCTGAGAAGCTTCAGGGAGTACGGGAGCGCTTCCGTCTATGGAAGATATCGGCCTACCGTCAAGGCGCCAGAGAGGCCTGGGCCATGGTGAAGACGCGGTACACGAAGGCTGATCCAAACCACATGGCCGAAGTCGGACCTGTGGGGCCTGATGGGAAGGAGATCCCTGTGAGCTTGGTGTACGGCCAAGTAGAGTTGGCCGCGAAATATTCCCAACGGGACTGTAAACTAGACAACTTGTTAGATGGGATTGAAGAGGAGTTCAATCAGTCAATTTGACGATGTAATTTTAAAGTGACATGTAAAATGCCTTCTTGCCGAATTGTAGATCATTTGTCTTTGCGGACCTTTTCGCTTCAACCTCTGGACCCAAGAGTCTGGAGTGTGTCCGAATACCCTAACGGTTATAAAAACCGGGGCATGCATGGAGACCAGGCGTAGGGGTCATTAGTGCTTTATCAGACAAGTGCCCAACTAGTTATGTTATATTACATGGTTAGTAAGAAACATCTTCCAGGGAGAATAGTTCCGTTAGGGGTTCCTTTCCCTGGGAGGCATACCCTAAGGTGCCTGTCCGTACTGCGAAGAGAGCAGAAAAAACATCTGGGGGCAGATAAATAAATAAGTAATAAATCATCTTTCAAGTCACCGACCGAATATTCCCTTAAGAACGCTAGCTTTCGGCTTCACCCAGTCTGAGGTACACATCCGGCTGACCCGGCAGTAACAATCGCAGAGGTGCTCCTTTTACCTCCTAGCCGAACAATCGGGAACGTAGGGGTAAGCACAGGAGCCAGGCAACCCAGCTTGGCCAAAACTTAAGTCATATCAATGCATATAATTGTGAATAAAAGGTACATGCGGAAGTATGACACATGTGTTGGGCATGAAGCCCGTATAAATAAGCTTCTGTTAAAGAAGCCCCCAGGTATAATGAGTGTGAGTAGCTCCTCAAGTGTGTGCGAACAATGCGCAGATCAGCCCTCAAAGGTTTTTACTAAAAAAAGGGGGGAAGAAGGAGGGGAATAAAAGACAGCGAAAATGTAAAAGGTGGATGAAGGGAGGAGACGAACTCTGAGTCCGACGCTAGGCGTAAAATCTTCGGAGACGGGCTGCGTTCCATGGGTTCGGCTCGAGTCAGTTGTCAGATGCGCTACGTAGACGGTATGCTCCGCCGGTCAGGACTTGGTCGATGATGAAGGGACCTTCCCATTTGGGCTTAAGTCTGTCCTTTTTCTTGTCCGGCGGGCATAGAACTAGCACGCCAACATTGTAAGTTTTGGCCCGTACTTCTCTGCTTTGATATCTTCGAGCCTGTTGCTGATAGAATGCGGAACGAGCTTTTTCCACGTCCTGCTCCTCCTCTAAGGCATCCAAACTGTCCTGCCGATCCAACTCGGCTTCTCTTTCTTCGTACATGGACACGCGAGGTGAGTCATGAATTATATTGCAGGGCAAAACTGCCTCTGGGCCGTACACCATAAAAAAGGGTGTGAATCCAGTAGTGCGGTTCAGCGTGGTCTACAGCCCCTAGAGTACGGAGTCGAGCTCCTCTACCCAGTGCGTGTTAGATTCCGTGAGGGACCGTACTAATCTGGGTTTGATGCCGCTCATGATTAGACCGTTTGCTCGTTCGACTTGACTGTTAGTTTGGGGGTGATAGACTGAAGTGTAGTCGAGCCTGATGCCCATGTTTTTGCACCAGAGTTTAACCTCGTCGGCCGTGAAATTCGTGCTGTTATCAGTGATGATGCTATGGGGGACGCCATAACGGTGTACTACCCCGGATATGAAGTCTATCACAGGTCTGGATTCGGTCGTTTTAACTGGCTTGGCCTCTATCCATTTGGTGAATTTGTCCACCATGACCAATAGGTATTTTTTCTTGTCGATTCCCCCTTTATGGGGTCCAACCATGTCAAGCCCCCAGACCGCTAACGGCTAGGTGATGGGTATAGTTTTGAGGGCAGTGGGTGGCATGTGGCTTTGATTAGCAAAGAGCTGGCAACCGATGCATCGTTGGACTAAGTCCTGAGCATCCGCCCGAGCTGTCGGCCAATAAAATCCTGTACGGAAGGCCTTGCCTACAAGGGCCCGGGCTGCGGCGTGGTGCCCGCCGAGTCCAGCGTGAATTTCAGCCCGGAGATTTTGCCCTTCCTCTTCGGAGATGCACCTTTGAAGGACTTCGGTTGTGCTTTTCTTATAGAGTTCTCCCTCATGGACCTTGTAGGCTTTAGATCGCTGAACTATGCAGCGGGCCTCATTTTGGTCTTCGGCAAGTTCCTACCTAGTTAAGTAGGCTAGGAATGGTTCCGTCCACGGGGCAATGACTGCCATTATTTCGTGGGCTGAGGGTGTTATTTCATTGGTTGAGCCATCGACTGTGTCAGAATGTTCCGTGTTGGGTGGCGCTGTTGTTTCCGGGTTGTTGTTTCCGGACTCCTCTTCCCATAATACGGATGGCTTAAAGAGCCGCTCCAGGAAGATGTTTGGAGGGATGGCGTCGCGTTTTGCGCCGATGCGCGCCAACACGCTGGCTGCCTAGTTATTATCCCGGGCTATATGGTGGAATTCGAGTCCTTCGAACCGAGCTGACATTTTTAAGACGGTGTTACCATAGGCTGCCATTTTCGGATCCTTGGCGTCAAAGTCTCCATTTACTTGGGATATTGCGAGGTTTGAATCCCCGCGCACATCTAGGCATTGAATACCCATGGAGATTGCCATCCGGAGACCATGTAGAAGGGCCTCGTATTCGGCTGTATTGTTGGAGTCCGTGTACATTATCTGAAGTACGTATTGGACCGTGTCTCCGGTTGGGGACGTCAATACGATGCCAGCCCCTAGGTCGGCCAACATTTTGGAGCCGTCAAAATGCATGATCCAATTGGAGTATGCGCCATACTCTTTAGGGAGTTTGACTTCGGTCCATTCGGCGATGAAGTCGGCCAACACTTGCGACTTTATAGCTCGCCTTGGTTTGTAGGTTATGTCAAATGGTAAGAGCTCAATGGCCCATTTTGCAATCCTGCCCGTCGCGTCGCGGTTGTCTATGATGTCGTTGAGAGGAACTACGGAGGCCACTGTTATCAAGCACTCTTGAAAGTAGTGTCGCAGCTTCCGGGATGCCATGAACACCGCATACGCTATCTTTTGATAATGTGGATACCGGGACTTGCATGCAGTTAAGATAGTGGATACATAGTACACTGGTTTTTGAAGAGGGAATTTATGTCCTTTTGTTTCTCGTTCGATGATGAGCGCTGTGCTGACAACTTGATGTGTTGCCGCGATATATAATAACATTGGTTCACCTAGGTTGCGCGCGGCCAGGACCGGATTTGTTGCTAATATGGCCTTTATTTCTTCGAGTCCGGCCGTGGCAGCATCCGTACACTCGAAGTGTTCGGTGCGCCGGAGGAGGCGGTAGAGAGGCAATGCCTTCTCTCCCAAATGGGAGATGAAGCGGCTTAGCGCCGCCACACATCCAGTCAATTTTTGTATTTGTTTGAGGTCTTTTGGGATATCCAATTGTGACAGAGCTCGGATCTTGGCTGCGTTTGCTTCAATTCCTCTACCGGATACAATGAAGCCTAAGAGCTTTCCGGCTGGTACGCCGAAAACGCATTTTTCTAGGCTGAGCTTAATGTTCGTGCTATTGTTGAGGAAAATTAAGATTGCTCTTTCCTCACAGCAGTCCTTTATCCTGTCCATAACCAGGAGGAATCTGGCCCAGTAATGATGTACTGTTTCGTCGGGCTCTTGCCGTATTAGAGATAGATCGCTTATGTTCAGGTGGGCGGGTGGAATTAAATTTGGAACCCCGCCCAATCTGGGCTCAAAGGCCGAGGAGCTTCTGGACTTGGAAGCTTGGATTGCTGGACGCTGTCCAACGAATCTAGTCCGCTGCCTGACTTTAGGTTCAGTACTCGATTGACGTCCGTCCCTCCGCGGGAATCCGGCATGGGGGGATCGGGAATCCGGACATAACTGGTTTTTAACATAGAAGGAGAGTCGCCGCGTTGTTCTTCTACCACAGCAACATGGTGGGTAGCCTGGGGAGAGTTAATTTCTCTCAGATTGGTTTTAAGCCTAATCTGATCATAGTCTGTAGCGACTCCCAGGGCGGTGATGTGATCCAAGAGCTCGTTTACGGAAGAGAGCTCCATCGGATCCAGCTGCTCGGCAAATTCCGAGTTAACGTGAAGATCGCTTTTGGTGACCCGAGAGGTCATCGTCGAAGCGTTGGCCGAACAGGCGGTCATAAGAAAACCACCTAGCCGGATAGCTTGGCCGGCGGCCAAAGCTCCTTTGGCAATGGTACCATCTTTAAAGACGGGAAGAGGCATCCTTCCTGATTGCGACGGCACAGAGGAACTCTCAATGAAAGCACCAATGTCGGTGTCAAAACCGGCGGATCTCCGGTAGGGGGTCCCGAACTGTGCGTCTAGGCGGATGGTAATTGGAGACAAGGGACACGATGTTTTACCCAGGTTCGGGCCCTCTTGATGGAGGTAAAACCCTACGTCCTGCTTGATTGATATTGATGATGTGGATATTACAAGAGTAGATCTACCACGAGATCAAGGAGGCTAAACCCTAGAAGCTAGCCTATGGTATGATTGTTGTTATTGTTGTCCTACGGACTAAAACCATTCGGTTTATATAGACATCGGAGAGGGCTAGGGTTACACAGAGTCGGTTACAATGGTAGGAGATCTACATATCCGTATCGCCAAGCTTGCCTTCCACGCCAAGGAAAGTCCCATCCGGACACGAGACGAAGTCTTCAATCTTGTATCTTCATAGTCTTGGAGTCCGGCCGATGATGGTAGTTCGTCTATCCGGACACCACCTAATCCGGGACTCCCTCAACACCCGTATGCAAAGTGAGAGCTATGGTCTTCCTCCGCAAGTCAAAGGAAAATTCACAGCGCAGGATTTGTGTATCCCTTCAATGCAAACGGTTGTTTTGGATGACCCGTGTGCAACCATGTACAAATAATTTGGTAAGATTTGCATCTTTCATATTGGGTATGTTGCCATTTGTCAAACTGGAAGGATTGACATTTGTTGATCTAGTAACATTGCCATTTGTCAACCTTGTAACACTGAGATTTGTCATAATATGCAGCTAAAAATCACTAGCAATATTGAATTTTTGCAACTAAAATTCAGTAATTAAGCATAGATTTCATTCATAGATTAAGCAGTCATTCTTTATACAAACAGTTCAACTCGACAGCTGAACCGTCCAAACTTTTCCCCAATTGTTACCAACCACGTACTGAAATAGCTAGTTCAACTATATATACTAGGTAATGTTAAGTACGGTGTATAGTTCCACCACATCTATAGTCAGATGAACTGAACAAAATAGCCCTTAAATACTACTACTACGGAGGGGCTTTGTACTACTTCCGGTAGCCTCTCCTCTGCTGAGCGCACTCAGTAAGAGGCATAGGAGGAGGAGCCTATCGACGAGCTGGATAACTGCAATATGGTGCCTGCCGCTAGTGCAGCTTCAGCAAAGCTCACCTCGAACGCCCTCTGGCGCTCCGGATGACCCCTCTCAAAGCAGTGGTTCTCCTCGTAGATCTCCTGATTCCTCGCCTCTGAGGCAGCGTGTGCCGCGGCCACGACGGCGGTAAGGCTCTTTGCATTCTCGACGAGGTGCTCCTCCTCCTCCCGTAGGAACTCAGTGTAGCGTGCAAGGTCGTTGATGCACGTGCAGACCTCCACCTCCGCCTCCCGCCTTCGGGCGGCGATGGTGGCGCAGGTTATGACCCTGACAGTCAATGATGGGCTGGCGGCCACGACAGCCGATGATGGGGTGGCATCCAGGACCACCACCTCCCGCCTTCGGGCCGCGGTGGCAGAGCGGGTGATAGCCGGCAGTGGGGTGGCCCATGACGGCCACCTCCCGCCTTCGGGCCGCGGCAGCAGAGCGGGTGATGGATCTGGCTTTCGACGGAGGTGTGGCGACAATGGCGGCCAGCAACAGCTGCGGATGGGAAGCGGTGGTGGAGCGTGTGGTGGGTGTTCCGCACACACCCAACAGTGTAGGCGTTCTGGGAACGGGGGTCCCTAGACTTGCCTGCCTGCGACCTGCGGCGTGGCTCAAGTTGGGGCCCAGTGCAGCCCAGCTTCATTAGCTCAAGCGCAAGACCCTCGCGAGGGGCCAAGCCTTGCAGGGCGGACGACAGGAAACTTCCTCAGGAGCAGCCTCATGAGGCGGGCTCGCGAGGAGGCAGATAGATCAAGGTAGGACACCTCGCGAGGATCCCGTGACACAAGCCATGACGATCGAGACCAGGCGGGCGCCAGGCGGGCGCTGGCCCGCGCAATGTTCTTGTTTCCCCTTCGGTGCAAGGGGGGCAAGCACAGGCCGAGGCATCAGGCAAAGGTTACTGTTTCGATGCAACAAGACCAAGACCAGCAGAACGGCAGGATGGGAGTCATCATGGAGCCCAGGACGGCGTCACCGCCATAGTCTTTGGCAGTCGAAGACCAACTTTAGTCAGGATAAGTGTACTAGATGTTCCCCTTCAAAATGGCCAATTGTTGGCGCCCTTCCCGCTTATTATTTGGGAAGAGGCCTAGGGCCTCCCTCTATAAATAGGACTATCCACCATAGTAGAAGGGGGATCGGATCCAAATTGCGCATAGACTAGAGAGAGAGGCGACTGAACTCACCCAAGCAGTTCATCGCACCAGCTCAAGAACATCCCCTCACGAGGCTACTCTCCCTTTGTATTGTTCACCATCAGCCCCTGAGGCAATCCACCACGCCACACACTGGAGTAGGGTATTACACCACAATGGTGGCCTGAACTAGTATAAACCTCGTGTCCCTTGTGTGTTCTTCTTTCTAGCCTAGATTCCTTGCGAGGCTTTGAGACGTGAGTTGGCAGAGGAAAGATCTTCGACCGCACCCTATAGTTCGAACCTCAAGGTTCTGCTGGAACCCTAAATCCGACATTTCGCGCGCCAGGTAGGGGTGCGCCGGAATCTTTCTTCCGCTGTTCACGTGTGATCTTTCATCGTATCCATGGCTGATGCTCGTCGGGCTCGCGCCGAGCGTCGAGCTGCTCTCGCCACCCGCGTCGCCCAGACGACACCCGTCAGCGGTCTCCCCCGTCGCTACCCGTCGCCTACCGCCAATGCCGCCATCGGCCCAGCGGGGAACGAGCAGCAGGCCTCCTCCCTGCATCCTTCGGTGCGGCGGGAAGGCCGCACCACCACCCCGTCGCTGACTCCAGCCGGTTCGTCGTCCCATGCCCGTCGCACCCCCAGGGACACGCACGCCGCGCTGCTCCTGGCGCGTGAGCTCCTGCACTACCGTCCCGTCGACGACCTCTATGAGGATTGGCTCGCCTGCATCACCAAGCTCGTCAGCGCCGCAGGGGGCTCTCCTATGCCATCCCTCTCGCTGCCTCGCCCTCCATCCTTCAAGAGGTGCCTCCGCCACCTCCTCCCCAAGAAGGCGCCTTGGCTCCAAGGCGCGCGGCCCCAGGACGAGACCCACCATGTCCGGCGCCTGCGCGACATGAAAGAAGCTGCCAAGAAATCCCTCGCCCCCAAGAAGGTGCCCGCATGCTCCCAGCACCGGTGTGCCATGACCGCATCCCTGCGCCACCATGTGAAGACCCCGCGTTGCTCCAAGCAGCGGCGCGTGGGAATTTCCAGGAGCAAGCCCAGCACCAGCAAAGGGCTCCAGTGGCAATCGCTGGCTGCCACACCTTCACCCATGAGCTACGCAGTGTCGCATGGCCAGGCAAGTTCAAGCCTGACCTGCCCCCTCGCTACGACGGCACTTTAGACCCCGCGGAGTTCCTACAGCTCTACGAGCTGGGCATCGAAGCCGCCAACGGGGACGAAAAGGTCATGGTGAATTGGTTCCCCATGGCGCTCAAGGACGATGCCCGCACCTAGCTCCTGAACCTGGCTCCTGGCACGATCGCCTCTTGGGACGAGATGCACACTCGCTTCATCGCCAACTTCCAAAAGAGAAGAAGCCCAAGGTCAAGGACGTGAAGCGTAAGGGAGCCTGAGGGACTCCTAGATTGGGGAGTGTCCGGATGGCCGGACTATGACCTTTGGCCGGACTCCCGGACTATGAAGACACAAGATTGAAGACTTCGTCCCGTGTCCGGATAGGGACTTTCCTTGGTGTGGAACGCAATCTTGGCGATACGATATGAAGATCTCCTCCCATTGTAACCGACTCGGTGTAACCCTAGCCCTCTCCGGTGTCTATATAAACCGGAGTGTTTTAGTCCGTAGAACGAACAACAATCATACCATAGGCTAGCTTCTAGGGTTTAGCCTCTCTGATCTTGTGGTAGATCAACTCTTGTAATACCCATACCATCAATATTAATCAAGCAGGAGTAGGGTTTTACCTCCACCGAGAGGGCCCGAACCTGGGTAAAAACATCGTGTCCCTTGTCTCCTGTTACCATCCACCTAGACGCACAGTTCGGGACCCCCTACCCGAGATCCGCCGATTTTGACACCGACATTGGTGCTTTCATTGAGAGTTCCTTTGTGTCGTCGCCTTTAGGCCCGATGGCTTCTTTGATCATCAACCACGACGAGGTCCAGGGCGAGACTTTTCTCCCCGGACAGATCTTCGTATTCGGCGGCTTTGCACTGCGGGCCAACTCGTTTGGCCATCTGGAGCAGATCGAAAGCTACGCCCCTGGCCATCAGGTCAGATTTGGAAGCTTAAACTACACGGCCGACATTCCCGGGGACTTGATCCTCGATGGATTCGAGCCACGGCCGAGCGCGCCGCACTGTCTCGATGGGCATGATCTAGCTTTGCCGCCGAACAGCGCCCGGAGTGCCGCTCAAGAGTCCGCTCCGACCGTTAATTTGGAGCCGACCGTGCTAACCAGGGACGGACGGTTGGACGCCGCCCCAGGAGCCGCGATCTCTACGGCGATAGAGCCGAATACCAGTCTAGTTGAGGGAGTCCTGGACTAGGGGGTGTCCGGATAGCCGAACTATCATCATCGGCCGGACTCCAAGACTATGAAGATACAAGATTGAAGACTTCGTCCCGTGTCCGGATGGGACTTTCCTTGGCATGGAAGGCAAGCTTGGCGATACGGATATGTAGATCCCCTACCATTGTAACCGACTCTGTGTAACCCTAGCCCTCTCCGGTGTCTATATAAACCGGATGGTTTTAGTCCGTAGAATAACAACAATCATACCATAGGCTAGCTTCTAGGGTTTAGCCTCCTTGATCTCGTGGTAGATCTACTCTTGTAATACCCATATCATCAATATCAATCAAGCAGGACGTAGGGTTTTATCTCCATCAAGAGGGCCCGAACCTGGGTAAAACATCGTGTCCCTTGTCTCCTGTTACCATCCACCTAGACGCAGAGTTCGGGACCCCCTACCCGAGATCCGCCGAATTTGACACCGACATTGGTGCTTTCATTGAGAGTTCCTCTGTGTCGTCATCGATAGGCTCGACGGCCCCTTCGATCATCATCAACGACGCGGTCCAGGGTGAGACCTTTCTCCCCGGACAGATCTTCGTATTCAGCAGCTTTGCACTGCGGGCCAATTCGTTTGGCCATCTGGAGCAGATCGAAAGCTACGCCCCTGGCCGTCAGGTCAGATTTGGAAGTCTTAACTTCACGGCTGACATCCACGGAGACCTGATCTTCAATGGATTCAAGCCACAGCCGAGCGTGCTGCACTGTCACGATGGGCATGATTTAGCTCTGCTGCCGGACAGTGCCCTGGAGGCGGCACACGAGTCCGCTCCGACCCTCGATCCGAAGCCGGTTGTGCAGATCGAGGACGGGTGGTTAGACACCGCCTCGGGGGCTGCAACCTCTACGGCGATAGAGCCGAATACTGACTTTGTCCCTGTTGAAGCTCGTGACTCCAAGGTTCCGGACTCCTTGCCGGACTCGGAACCTCCCGCGCCCCCTCCAATCGGATCTGATTGGGCGTCAATCATGGTGTTCACCGCTGCGGACATCTTTCAACACTCATCTTTTGGCGATGTCCTGGGTTCGCTAAAACATCTCTCGCTATCAGGAGAGCCCCGACCGGATTACGGTCAGGATGGTTGGGATGTGGACGACGAAATTCAAGGCCCACCCACCACCCACTTAGTAGCCACTGTCGACGATTTAACCGACACGCTAGACTTCGACTCCGAAGACATCAACGGTATGGACGACGACGCCGGAGACGACCAAGAACCAGCGCCTACTGGGCACTGGAAAGTCACCTCAACTCACGATGTATACATGGTGGATACATCAAAAGGAAGCGATAACGAGGAACAACGGGATGTGGCGGAGGATAATTCCCCCGAAAAACAGCAAAAACAATGACGCAAGCGCCATCCGAAGTCCCGCCTCGATAACAATGGCACCCATACAGACCCAGCCGTAGAGCAGGGCGAACCAGTGGACGAGCAACCCATTCCCGGCAAAAACAATAGTCCAGACGATCTCACGCTGGAAACATCACCGGAGCATAAGAACCTTCATAGAAGGCTCGTCGCCACTGCAAGGAGTTTGAAGAAGCAAAAGCGGAAGCTCAAAACGGCAGAAGACGTACTTAGAATGAGATGGAGCAAAGTACTCAAGACCGCAGATAAATACGGCGATAGTCACCGCGCAAAGAGCTACCCGAAGCGCAAGCTGTTGCCCGAATTCGACGAGGAGGCCGTAGATCCCCCACAGTCAAAAAAGAAAGAGGCCACCTGGCCGGATAGACGACCAGATAACAGGCTAAGAGCGGCAAGCGGCGCCACACATAATCCGGCACACTTTCCAAATAAGGATCCTAGCAAAAAGGATGGCCCAGTTAGGTCCACTATGGGCCAAAAAAGAAGGCTCCAGGAAGCAACACAACCTGCTGAGTGTTCGAAGAGAACGGCACACCTAAATACAGGGGCGCCGCACACCCAGTATGCTTCACCGACGAAGTACTAGATCATGAATTTCCAGCAGGATTCAATCCCGTAAACATAGAGGCATATGACGGAACAACAGACCCCAGAGTCTGGATTGAGGATTATATCCTACACATACATATGGCTAGAGGAGACGATCTCCACGCCGTAAAATACCTACCCCTCAAGCTCAAAGGGCCAGCTCGGCATTGGCTCAAAAGCCTCCCAGAAAATACCATTGGAAGTTGGGAAGAGCTTGAGGATGCGTTTCGAGCAAATTTTCAGGGAACTTATGTCTGCCCTCCGGACGCAGACAATTTAAGTCACATAACTCAACAGCCCGGGGAGTCAGCACGCAAATTCTGGAACAGGTTCCTCACCAAAAAGAACCAAATAGTCGACTGTCCGGACGTCGAAGCCTTAGCAGCCTTTAAACATAACGTCCGAGACGAATAGCTCGCCAGACACCTCGGCCAGGAAAAACCAAGAACAATGGCCGCACTAACAAGCCTCATGACCCGCTTTTGCGCAGGGGAAGATAGCTGGCTAGCAAGATGCAGCACCAGCGACCCGAGTACATCCGAGGTCAGGGATGGAAATGGGAAATCAAGACGCAGAAAAGATCAGCGCGGGAATAAGGAAAATGGCCCAAATAGCACGGCGGTCAATGCCGGATTCAAAAGCTCTTGGCCGAATAACAAAACAATGCCCCTTAAGGACAACAGTGACGAGCTATCCAACCTAAACAAAATCTTGGATAGGATATGTCAAATCCACAGTACCCCTGGGAAGCCTGCAAACCATACCCACAGAGATTGTTGGGTCTTCAAGCAGTCCGGCCGACTTAACGCCAAACACAAGGGGCTCGACACACCAAGCGAAGACGATGATGAATCCCACAAGCAGCAGACCAGAGCACAGAAGACTTTCCCACTAGAGGTCAAAACAGTGAACTCACTTCATGTGATAAATTATGTGGAAGCGATATAAACCTGTTATACCAGGGCACCATCCGCAGAATGGGGATAGACCATACCAAAATTCGCCATAGCAACACTTCCTTCAAAGGAGTGACGCCAGGCCCATATGCCAAGTGTGCAGGTTCTGTACTACTAAAAGTTGAGTTTGGTTCACCCGACAACTTCCGTCGTGAAAAGCTAACCTTCCATATCGACCCATTCAAAAGTGGCCATCAAGCACTACTGGGACGCGAAGCTTTCGCCCGCTTTAACGCAATACCGCATTACGTGTCTCTTACACTCAAGACGCCCGGTCCACGCGGCATAATCCCATTAAAGGGAAACTCCGAGTGTTCCTCGACCGCGGAAAATGTGAGACTGTCTTGATAGCCGCACATTAATCCAACCTTGCTGATCAAAGCCCCTAAAAACAGGTCATTTAGACCTCGGACACGGTTAGGCGAGTCCGACATAAATAAACAAGGGGCTTCCCAGCCGCATCCCTCTTTACAAGGGACTGCACGTACAAACAATGAGAGCCAATAAAGCTCAATCTTTCCAAATCATACTTTGTTTTAAATACACCTTTCGCACAATTTTTTTTCAAACTAAGTTCTTCTCTTTTACAGATGAATCACGTGCTACACCCATCCATGATACAGCACAACACAGACACAGGCGCAGACGTGCAGCAGGGAGCCGTTACAAGGATTCTTTTCAGATTAAAACCCTGCGTAAACCTTTCTTACTGTCTCTTGTTGATACTCATCCCCCGGTTTCCTACCATAACCGAGGAGGAGGCTGGCATTTTGGCATCAGCCGGATCAGAAGTTTTCGCCTGTGCCTGGACATTAGGGGCTTAGGGCACTGTTCTGCCCGTTATCATAAAGTCTGAATACCTTAGGGAGTGTTCGGCGTCTCGAGTTAGGCCTTATATGCATCAGCTCCGAATCAAGTCTTTGGTCAAATGTTGGGTTTGCCCGGCTCCTATGTTTTGCTGCCTTTCGTTCCGCTCCATCGGCTAACGCGGCACCAGGAAAACTACTGCGATTGTGCCTCGGTTCGGCCGGGCGAGCACCTCAGTAGAGAAAGCCGAAAACTGACTATCATGATACAGCGAGAGACTGGTCAACCACTCGATCGACTATTGGAATGTTTAGAATTCCTCCGCATTGACGAAGGACCGCTTCCCGGTCAGGCACACACGCGCCCCGAGTTCGGAGAGCGTGGTGCCTCTAGGGGCTATATCGTAGCCCCACCATCGAGCTGCTATGGCTAAGTGAAAGTGATAAAGCATTATAGTCCGGTTGCCTAGTTTGCTATGCTATCACCTCCTTCAAAGGACCAAGACGTTGGATTAAGTGTGAAAATGTGCTTTTTTTGCAAACAACCCCGCACTATGTGCGTGGGGGATGAAGCCAAAGACTGCCATCTTTCAGGTTATAAATATATATACATTAACGGCCGCACAGGAGATATTTCAATACTTGAACGCACAAGTATAAAAAGTCGTTGTATTATACATATGATCTCACAAATCATACACGTCATTTGAACATGACATTTTTCGAGCACTGCGACTCTATTAAACAAGCGCCCTGCAGGACTTCCTCAAAATAGTGCTCTGTGGGTAATCGGCTCTCGTCCGAACCCCGGGACGCAACGTCGGTGGCATTCATCTCCGCCCAGTATGTCTTAACACGGGCAAGAGCCATCCGTGCACCCTCTATGCAGGCCGACCGCTTCATCGCATTGATATGCGGCACCGCCCCAAGGAATTGCTGCAATAAACCAAAATAACTCTTTGGCTTGGGCCTTTCCGGCCACAGACGAGGCACCACATCCGTCATGGCTAGTTTGGACAATCTATTCGGCTCAGCCCACTCAGCTAACTGATCGGTCAACGGCAGTGGACGCTCCAGACTATGGAATTGAGACCAAAACAGCTCTTCCATTTCATATCCTTCTGACTTCGGAAGTGCCGAACTGCATCCGCCGCACTCGCCGCCAAATCCAGATAAGGATCCTCCGCACTCCACAGCTGGCCCAACTGAGCATACTTCGGATCCATGAATTTCCTACGCAACAGAAAGGGCTTTCCAGCCACAATGTCTCCGGTGTCACATCCCTAGCTTCTGGTGCTGCCTAGTGTTTGCATCTTGTTGCATCATGTTTAAATTTTATTTAAGTTGAATTGGGGATGACAGAACCCCTAGCACCCCCCCTTAAACCAACTAGGGTTTACTAAAATCATTTTCAATGAACCCAAAATGCCCTACTAAAATGTTCATCATCTTTGCCTTGGTCTAGAACCTCTGACAAAAATGGTGCACACTTTTCTAGGACAACAGAGGGTCACTGGATTAAATCATTAGTTAATTGCATTTGGGCATTTAAATGCTAGTAAATATTTTAAATGTCCAAATAATACCAAACCAAATGTTCCATGTTGGATATATTCTACACATTGGGCATGCATAGTTTGGTGATTTTTGAAAGTGCCTAGATATTTTTAGTAATGCCACAAACGAGAAATAGAAAAATTAAAAGAAAGCGAGAGCGAGAAGGACCTACCTGGGCCACTTACCTGGCCAGCCCAGCCCACTGGCCCGGTGCCAGTCATCGCCTACCTCTGCCAGTAGGCAGAGGAGGGACACCGCGACGTCGCCGAGCTCGCCACGCCACCTCCCTGCCTGCCTGGCTCCTCCCTGGTGCTCCTAGACGATGCCACGGAGATGCCACGCACCCCCCGAGCCCTCTCACTCTCTCCCGAATGTTCTCCCTCCTTCCCTGGTTCTCTCCCTCATCCCGCGGCCGAGCGCTGCCGTCGCCACCAACCAACATTGTTGTAGCTACCGCCGATCCCTCGCCCCTCCGTCGTGCCCAGAAGCTCCACCACGTCGCCGGCTACCCCTCCGCCAATCCACGCGCCTCGGAAGGCCCTGGAGCGCCTCCATCGACGTCGTCTTCATCCCCGGCCACCGGAGATCGTCATGGCCGCCCCACCGTCTCCAGTGCATCCCCGAGCTTTCTGTCAAGGCCGCCGAGTCTGATGTGAGCTTCTGCTCCGTTCCCCTCTCTCCGTTCCTCCATTCTCGCGCCGTAGCGCCTAAACCGTCGGTGCCCGAACTCCGGCGGCCGCAAAAGAGCTCGCCGCCGTCATCTCCGGCCACCCCAGCTACTTTCGCTTATCTCTTTAGATGCACCTTCCTCCCAGGAACCCGTAGGAGCAAACCGCACATCAAATGTTGCTCCGTAGTGAGCGCACGATGCACCTCCGCTGTCGGCCATGGTCGTCGCCGGCGACACTCCGGCGACTGATGATGTGGCCGTCATTAGCCACTAATGACCCAGCTAAGCCACCCCTACAGCCACTGCCATGTGGGCCCTAGTGCCTAAACTATTTAGTTTAATTTCTCTGTTAGATTAGCACTAATCACAGTGAGCCCCGCCTGTCAACTTTGACTTGGCCACGTCAGCTTTGACCGGGTCCCACATGTCAGCCTCTGTAGCTGACCCTGTGTCACTGACCAATGGACCCCACTGGTCAGGTTTGACCTGGTCAGCCGCAGTTGACCTGCTGATGTCATAGTGACGCAATGCTGACGCGGTTAATCATTTACTGGATTTATTCTTTTTTAGGAAATTCCAGAAAATGTTTAAAACTTGTAAAAATCATAGAAATTCAACCGTAACTCCAAATGAAATAATTTATATATGAAAAATGATCAGAAAAATCCAATCTATCCATCAGTAGAATTTTCATGCATGTTAGAACAACTTATGACTACTGTTTAGGACAATTCAATTAAATGGCATTTAAGAAATCACATATGGAGTTTGAATTTGAATCTTTGATTCGAACCAGCTTCATTTAATCTGGTTGCTAGTTGCATTAGCTCAAACCACAGCATATTGCCATGTCACACTCATGCATCATATTGTTGCATTGCATTGATTGTGTTCTTCCTTGTTTGCCGGTGTTTGTCCCCTCTCGATAGACGTAGTTCCGACGATGAGCTCGATGACACCGATGAAGAACTATACTATCTTCAGAAGTGCCAGGCAAGCAAAACCCCCTTGTTCATTCTGATACAATCCCACTCTCTCGCTCCTGCTCTATTTTACTGCATTAGGACAACAACGATACAACTGGTACTTGCTGTGGTAGTTGAACCCCTTTATCCTCTGCATGACCTGTCATTGCCACAGTAAATAGATGAAACCCACTAGCATGAGTAGGAGTTGTTTGAGCCCTGATGTGCCTACTCATTCATGTTTGTTTGTCATGCCTGCTATTGCTTAGAGTTGTGTAAGGTCTGATTCATCGGGGATGAATTGGAATGTTGTGAACATGTCCTACTATTGAGAGCTAAGTGTGTGAACACGATTTGGTAAAGGTAGCGGTGAGAGGCCATGTAGGAGTACATGGTGGGTTCTCTCATTGCAGCCGTCCTCAGGAACTGAGTTCTGTGTTTGTGATCCATGAACAGCTACTACCACACATTGGGATCCTTAATTGACTCTCTCGACTTATTAATCAACTCGATCTCTGCCCAGGAGTTGCAACTAGTTTCTAGTGTTTGTAGGTAGTGTTAGTAGTCTACCAAGTGGCACCCGGTACAGGTGGGCTTGGGACAGACTAGGCACAGTGGCACGGTGTACCAAGCGTAGATCCACCCGTCGAGGTGGGCTTGGGAACCCTGCTCACATTGTTTGGGGCCGTGAGTGACACCCCGGCCGGATCTCCTTGCGGATGGAACCCGAATAGGTGATAAACCTGGCCGAGAGACTTGTGTGGTTAGTCAGGTCGTGGCCGACACCCTCGCTGGGCTTCCGCTTGAAGGTTGCCGAGTACATGTCGTGTAAACGGCGGTAAGTGGTGAGAGCGTGTGTGAAGAAGTACACCCCTGCAGGGTTAACATTATCTATTCGAATAGCCGTGTCCGTGGAAAAGGACTTTTGGGTTGCCTGTACAGTTCATAGACAAGTGAAAGTGGATACTCTAAAATGCGCAAGATAAGTGTGAGTGCTATGGATGGCGTTCTCGTAGGGAGACGGGAGCAGATCCATAGTGGTGTATTGATATGGTGAATATGTGGACTCGTGTGCGCCACCTCAAAAGAGTTACTTGCAGTCGTAGTTCAGGATAGCCACCGAGTCAAAGTCGGCTTGCTGCAGTTAAACCCCACCATAACCTTGTTGATAATGATGCATATGTAGTTAGTTCTGCTGTAAGTCTTGCTGGGTACATTTGTACTCACGTTGCTTAATTTATGTTTTTGGAGAGAGACTTCAATCTCGCTAGTAGTTCCACATGGACTTCGATGTTTAGCTTGTTACCTCAGCTATGGTCTTGTGCCTCGGCAGGATCTGGTAGTTAGGCAGGCTTCTCAGCCTTTTTCATTTGTAGTTGTTTGTACTCATACATGTTAAGCTTCCGCATGTGCTTTGACTTGTATGCTCTGAATGTTGGGTCATGAGACCCATGTTTGTAACATCTCGCTCCTCGGAGCCTATTGAATAAAATACTTGAGTTGTAGAGTCATGTTGTGATGCCATGTTGTATTTGCACATATCGAGCATATTGTGTGTATGTTATTGAAATGCTTGGTATGTGTGGGATCTGACTATCTAGTTGTTTATCCTTAGTAGCCTCTCTTACCAGGAAATGTCTCCTAGTGCTTCCACTGAGCCATGGTAGCTTGCTACTGCTCCGGAACACTTAGGCTGGCCGGCATGTGTCTTTCTTCGTTCCTGTGTCTGTCCCTTCGGGGAAATGTAACTTGATGAATACCGGAGTCCCGTTAGCCCGCTACAGCCCGGTTCACCGGAGTCCTGTTAGCCCAGTGCTACAGGCTGGATTCACTCGCTGATGACCGACACGTTCGATGCTGGGTCATGGATGCCTGTCCCTGTAAGTTTGTGCCACTTTGGGTTTACTACTAGCCATGTCAGCCCGGGCTCCTTATCATATGGATGCTAGCGACACTATCATATACGTGTGCCAAAAGGCGCAAACGGTCCCGGGCAAAGGTAAGGCGATACCCATGGGGATACCGTGCGTGAGGCTGCAAAGTGATATGAGGTGTTACATGCTAGATCGATGTGGCATTGAGTCGGGGTCCTGACAGCTTTGGTATCAGAGCTTGACTGCGTGTAGGATTACCAAGCCAAACTGGTCAAAGTTGAGTCTAGAAATTCTTTAGTTATATAAGGGAATTGATTGTGGGATGGAACATAAGGCTCTTTTTACTCCTTATATCTCACGCCCTTCTGATCTGAGTCATCTTATCTTTCCTACGGGGTTAAGGAACTAGGCTTTCTCTTTTTCTACCAGGATCACGTGTAACTAATCTGTAGACTTATAGGATTGACGGATTCAAGTCTCAGTTTAGTTCCTACTACTTCCGTATGTTAACTGTTCATCTTGAAACCTTGATATTGTGCTTCCGAGTGGCTATGCCACCATTTTTTAGGATGTATTAAATCCTTTGGAGCATTTACCGCCGTTATGTTGTCCGAGTCATCCCAGGTTTCTAAATAGTCTGAAGCATTTGCAAAATCCCTTCCTCCCATTCCGATGTCCTTTGTTCCAGATTAGCACACTAATCGGTGTGTTGAGGAACTCTATTACCTCGACATATATGTTGGAATTATTATTATGACCCTAGGTATCTAGAGTATCACCTAGTAATCTAGCCACGTTTTGTACTCCCAGTGTGATGATTCTGGCCATCATTCTCGAAAGCATCCCGTGATGCAATTTAGTTAGTAGGTATTCTACTCCTGGGTCTTGAACCCGAAACTCACCCTACTCACTTCATCTTGATAGTGTTTGCTCATTCCTTTAGGTTATTAGTAACCTTTGTGATAGTCCTCGAGGTTCGTGGTATTTCCTTCTTCCAAATACTATGAACCACTTATGGCAGAAGTTCTTTGAACCAAGGATCACCACCAGAGTGCTCCTGATGAGTTCTCGATTCTATGTTGTGACTCTGCCAGATCTACCTTTCTGCATGGGTTATCCGGAAGAAATATGTTGAACTCGTTCGACATGCTAGTCCATGCATGCACAACTCAGAAAATCATATATTCCTTTCAGTTGTCCCTCTTTAGTTGTCTTCTGACCTCGTCTATCAATTGATAGTCAGGAGTAGTTATGCATCCATGTTCATCGATGCCACTACTCTTGTGGTCCGTCAAGCCATTCTATTCCGGAATGACTAGGAGAAACAAACTCCAGTACCTCATCCATATCCAGGATTGGGTCAAAGCAGTTGTATCCCGTAGATCAAATGCAATCCAGCTTCTGGTCTGTTCTACCTTGAAGTACTACCTTCTTTATGTCAGGATTGTCATGAGAATTGCACCACCTCTTATGAATTCTTGACGTAGTGGTACTTCTCGCCATCCTTTCTCATTCCTCGGTTCCGTGTTGTTGCAACCGGAGTGCCGACAAGTGAATTGTGATGTGTGAACTCAATACTCCTAGCAACCCCATTGCTTGGTAGTTAATGGACGATAACCTCATTCTTAGCATGTTGATTATTGAATCATCACCATTCTAAGATTGATCATGCTACCTAGTCCTTATTTCTGGTGCACCTTTCGACCAATGAGTTGGGGCTATGCCAATCCCTTGCTTATTTGATCATCTCGTCTTGCCCTGAAAAGCAAGATTGTTCTCAAGCTTAATAGCATATCGGTGGTTCGTGATTTTTTGATTATCTTCTCGGAAGTATAACCAGGTTGTCACCTGACTGCTATGTTGAGCTCGTGACCAAGTTGGTTTTCGAAACCATCCTTTCTCCAAGAATCCGTGTTGGATACCCCTGAGCTAGTTGGTTAAGCTAAACGACAACTTGGAGAGTTGGAAGATAAAAGCTTACCTAACTTAGTTCGTTTCAAAGGGATATCGTGGTGTTGGTGTGTTTTGAAGAAAGATGATATCTTCATTGGTTGATCCTCATGGTCAATTGCTGGATCTATTATCTTATCCAATCTTTGATTTGAGTATGGGCTATCGTCAAATCAAATCATAACCAACGATATTCGTAATGTTGTCTTACTCGTGGTTTTTCCTCGAGCATACACCATTATATTCTTTGGTCTGACCAATGCTATCACCGTGTTCACTTAACTATGGAATTCCTTTTATATGGAAACTTGGATGAATTATTGCTGAGCCCATCGACAACATCCTTATCTCCTCCATGATTTTGTTGAACATTAAGCTAGTGTTGGAAACTTGTGTAAGCATTTTCTTCATGCCCCGTTCATGAAGTATATGTTGGATGAAAGAAGTGACTTCCTTTGATTCACGTCCATTTGATGTAAGTTGCCACATGAATTCGAGAAAGTTTGTTTTTGCTCCTCTGGAATCATCCCAACTCAGTCATGCATGTGCGAAGTATTCTATGGTCTGATAGACTGATCATCTTCATTCCATATGTATTCCCTAGCACATCAAGCCACTGATTGATTTGTTCAAGGAAAGGAAGTTTCTTCTTAAGAGCATGCCTTATGCAAGGACTTCAATATCCTCGATTATGGTTCCCCACCTGAACTCGGTAGTGTTTTATTATAAGACTACTACGTGGTCATGCTTGTTTGGGACAGCGTGTTCACATGTATGTAGCAGAACCAGCTCATGTTTTGGAGCTTGCTATCGTAGTCCATTCCCCGAGAATCTCGCAACGCCATCTCGTCGATTTGTGTTGCAAACTTTAATTTTTCTTTCTAGACTTGATGAGTCTGGAATATTCTGACACCAACCAGATCTGAATCTCAGGAAGATATGATGGTTGGAACATTTCCCAAGAACTATAATATCGGTCTCTCGATAATCGGTAAATTGGATGTCGTGGCCAATACACCCAGCCGGAAGACCTATTATTGTAGTATCTTGATTGAAGAAGTTGGCCACCTCCCCATAGGGATGTCGTAGGATTTACTCCCTAGTTGCCCCTTATGGATTTTTGTGTTCCCGAAGTCCGAACTTTTACTTGATGTTCTAGATATCAAACCATATCTATGAATAGGATACACTAGCACATTAAGGAGAACATTAGAAGCGGAGTGCTAAATGTCTCTCGGTCGATCATCCATATTTTGTTTCCTTGGCCTCGCTAAGGTGAAATCTGAGAAGGTGTTATCTTCCTTTGCATCTGCATTGTCCATCACTATTCATCATGGTAGTATGATGTGTTGCCAGGATCCTCGACATGGATGTTGGTAAGACCTTGATGAATATGGAAATGCTCAGGTTCTTGAGAGCACGCGCAAGCAAAATCATGCCTTGTGTTGTTTTCAACAAGGTAATCCACATCATCCATTCTAATCCGGGTATTCCATTTTACCAAACCCCTCCAAATGATCGCTCGAAAATTGCCTTAGGCTGGTATAAAGAATCTCGATGATCTCTGAATCAAAGGTAATTCTTTTGCCACTTAAGGGGATATTTCTACAAGTCACCGTCCCTAAGGTGCCCCGTTATGGTATCATGGCAACTCAACTCCTCCCTACGTTGACAACCGTTCAACACCTTCTTAAGTGTGGACTTGTTTTCTATCTAGTGAATCCTCGACATCTGTTAAACTCCATCCCTCTAGATGTGTGCTTCGTGTCTCGGCTTGAGGGATGTTGCTATGTCTCATTTCCTGAGTTGATCCTGAGTTGTTCGGTCTTCGAGAAGATCAATTCTTCTAGAGTTTTCCTTTCCTCTTCATGTCATGTTAGCTAGAGTTCTCAGAACAAGACGACAAGACAAAGATGGTGATCGAATCAACGCCCCTATGAAGTGCAACCTGGATCGTGAAGATTGTGTTAGTTTGCATTCCCCCTTCATATTACCCTACGCTTGAATCTCTGGACGAGATTTTTGCTTAGTGGGGGTGAGTTGTCACATCCCTAGCTTCTGGTGCTGCCTAGTGTTTGCATCTTGTTTCATCATGTTTAAATTTTATTTAAGTTGAATTGGGGATGACAGAACCCCCAGCACCCCCTTAAACCAACTAGGGTTTACTAAAATCATTTTCAATGAACCCAAAATGCCCTATTAAAATGTTCATCATCTTTGCCTTGGTCTAGAACCTCTGACAAAAATGGTGCACACTTTTCTAGGACAACAGAGGGTCACTGGAT
This sequence comes from Triticum aestivum, assembly GCF_018294505.1. Classification (NCBI taxonomy): domain Eukaryota; kingdom Viridiplantae; phylum Streptophyta; class Magnoliopsida; order Poales; family Poaceae; genus Triticum; species Triticum aestivum. Next base: position 545,662,050 of record NC_057798.1, read on the forward strand.
TAAATCATTAGTTAATTGCATTTGGGCATTTAAATGCTAGTAAATATTTTAAATGTCCAAATAATCCCAAACCAAATGTTCCATGTTGGATATATTCTACACATTGGGCATGCACAGTTTGGTGATTTTTGAAAGTGCCTAGATATTTTTAGTAATGCCACAAACTTACATAACAGAAATAGAAAAACTAAAAGAAAGAGAGAGAGAAGGACCTACCTGGGCCACTTACCTGGCCAGCCCAGCCCACTGGCCCGGTGCCAGTCATCGCCTACCTCTGCCAGTAGGCAGAGGAGGGACACCGCGACGCCGCCAAGCTCACCACGCCACCTCCCTGCCTGCCTGGCTCCTCCCCAGTGCTCCTAGACGATGCCACGGAGACGCCACGGACCCCCCGGGCCCTCTCACTCTCTCCCGAATGTTCTCCCCCCTTCCCTGGTTCTCTCCCTCACCCCGCGGCCGAGCGCTGCCGTCGCCACCGACCACCGTTGCCGTAGCTACCGCCGATCCCTCGCCCCTCCGTCGTGCCCAGAAGCTCCACCACGTCGCCGGCTACCCCTCCGCCAATCCACGCGCCTCGGAAGGCCCTGGAGCGCCTCCATCGACGTCGTCTTCATCCCCGGCCACCGGAGATCTTCATGGCCGCCTCGCCGTCTCCAGTGCATACCCGGGCTTTCCGTCAAGGCCGCTGAGTCCGCTGTGAGCTTCTGCTCCGTTCCCCTCTCTTCGTTCCTCCGTTCTCGCGCCGTAGCACCTAAACCATCGGTGCCCGAACTCCGGCGGCCGCAAAAGAGCTCGCCGCCGTCAGCTCCGGCCACCCAAGCTGCTGTTGCTTATCTCTTTAGATGCGCCTTCCTCCCAGGAACCCGTAGGAGCAAACCGCACGTCAAATGGTGCTCCGTAGCAAGTGCACGGTGCACCTTCGCTGTCGGCCGTGGTCGTCGTCGGCGACACTCCGGCGACTGATGACGTGGCCATCATTAGCCACTAATGACCCAGCTAAGCCACCCCTAGAGCCACTGCCATGTGGGCCCTAGTGCCTAAACTATTTAGTTTAATTTCTCTGTTAGATTAGCACTAATCACAGTGGGCCCCGTCTGTCAACTTTGACTTGGCCACGTCAGCTTTGACCGGGTCCCACATGTCAGCCTCTGTAGCTGACCCTGTGTCACTGACCAGTGGACCCCACTGGTCAGGTTTGACCTGGTCAGCCGCAGTTGACCTGCTGATGTCATAGTGACGCAATGTTGATGCAGTTAATCATTTATTGGATTTATTCTTTTTCAGGAAATTCTAGAAAATGTTTAAAACTTGTAAAAATCATAGAAATTCAACCGTAACTCCAAATGAAATAATTTATATATGAAAAATTATCAGAAAAATCCAATCTATCCATATGTAGCATTTTCATGCATGTTAGAACAACTTATGACTACTGTTTAGGACAGTTCAATTAAATGGCATTTAAGAAATCACATATGGAGTTTGAATTTGAATCTTTGATTCAAACCAGCTTCATTTAATGTGGTTGCTAGTTGCATTAGCTGAAACCACAGCATATTGCCATGTCACACTCATGCATCATATTGTTGCATTGCATTGATTGTGTTCTTCCTTGTTTGCCGGTGTTTGTCCCCTCTCGATAGACGTAGTTCCGACGATGAGCTCGATGACACCGATGAAGAACTATACTATCTTCAGAAGTGCCAGGCAAGCAAAACCCCCTTGTTCATTCCGATACAATCCCACACTCCCGCTCCTGCTCTATTTTACTGCATTAGGACAACAACGATACAACTGGTACTTGCTGTGGTAGTTGAACCCCTTTATCCTCTGCATGACCTGTCATTGCCACAGTAAATAGATGAAACCCACTAGCATGAGTAGGAGTTGTTTGAGCCCTGATGTGCCTACTCATTCATGTTTTTTTGTCATGACTGCTATTGCTTAGAGTTGTGTCAGGTCTGATTCATCGGGGATGAATTGGAATGTGGTGAACATGTCCTACTATTGAGAGCTAAGTGTGTGAACACGATTTGGTAAAGGTAGCGGTGAGAGGCCATGTAGGAGTACATGGTTGGTTGTCTCATTGGAGTCGTCCTCAGGAACTGAGTTCTGTGTTTGTGATCCATGAACAGCTACTACCACACATTGGGATCCTTAATTGACTCTCTCGACTTACTAATCAACTCGATCTCTGTCCAGGAGTTGCAACTAGTTTCTGGTATTTATAGGTAGTGTTAGTAGTCTACCAAGTGGCACCCAGTACAGGTGGGCTTGGGACAGACTAGGCACAGTGGCACGGTGTACCAAGCATAGATCCACCCGTCGAGGTGGGCTTGGGAACCCTGCTCACATCGTTTGGGGCCGTGAGCGACACCCCGGCCGGATCTCCTTGCGGATGGAACCTGAATAGGCGATAAACCTGGATGAGAGACTTGTGTGGTTAGTTAGGTCATGGCCGACACCCTCGCTGGGCTTCCGCTTGAAGGTTGCCGAGTACATGTCGTGTAAACGGCGGTAAGTGGTGAGAGCGTGTGTGAAGAAGTACACCCCTGCAGGGTTAACATTATCTATTCGAATAGCCGTGTTCGCGGAAAAGGACTTCTGGCTTGCCTGTACAGTTCATAGACAAGTGAAAGTGGATACTCTAAAATGCGCAAGATAAGTGTGAGTGTTATGGATGGCGTTCTCGTAGGGAGACGGGAGCAGATCCATAGTGGTGTATTGTTATGGTGAATATGTGGACTCGTGTGCGCCACCTCAAAAGAGTTACTTGCAGTCGTAGTTCAGGATAACCACTGAGTCAAAGCTGGCTTGCTGCAGTTAAACCCCACCATCCCCTTGTTGATAATGATGCATATGTAGTTAGTTCTGATGTAAGTCTTGCTGGGTACATTTGTACTCACGTTGCTTAATTTATGTTTTTGGAGAGAGACTTCAGTCTCGCTAGTAGTTCCACGTGGACTTCGACGTTTATCTTGTTACCTCAGCTATGGTCTTGTGCCTCGGCAGGATCTGGTAGTTAGGCAGGCTTCTCAGCCTTTTTCATTTGTAGTTGTCTTTACTCATACATGTTAAGCTTCCGCATGTGCTTTGACTTGTATGCTCTGAATGTTGGGTCATGAGACCCATGTTTGTAACATCTCGCTCCTCGGAGCCTATTGAACAAAATACTTGAGTTGTAGAGTCATGTTGTGATGCCATGTTGTATTTGCAGATATCGAGCATATTGTGTGTATGTTATTGAAATGCTTGGTATGTGTGGGATCTGACTATCTAGTTGTTTATCCTTAGTAGCCTCTCTTACCGGGAAATGTCTCCTAGTGCTTCCACTGAGCCATGGTAGCTTGCTACTGCTCCGGAACACTTAGGCTGGCCGGCATGTGTCCTTCTTTGTTCCTGTGTCTGTCCCTTCGGGGAAATGTCACGCGATGAATATCGGAGTCCTGTTAGCCCGCTACAGCCCGGTTCACCGGAGTCCTGTTAGCCCAGTGCTACAGCCTGGATTCACTCACTGATGACCGACACCTTCGATGCTGGGTCATGGATGCCTGTCCCTGTCAGTTTGTGCCACTTTGGGTTTACGACTAGCCATGTCAGCCCGGGCTCCTTATCATATGGATGCTAGCGACATTATCATATACGTGTGCCAAAAGGCGCAAACGGTCCCGGGCAAAGGTAAGGCGACACCCGTGGGGATACCATGCGTGAGGCTGCAAAGTGATATGAGGTGTTACATGCTAGATCGATGTGGCATTGAGTCGGAGTCCTGACATCCGGCCTGACGCAGTTCCTCCTTTATAGCCCGCATTGCAGAACGAGCATCCTTGGCTTCGGCAGTGGCCTTCTTCAGGCCCTGTTGCTCTGTGTGGCGTTCTCTTTCAAGAACCTCATAGCCGTCGGTAGCATCTTTTAATTTCACGGCCATTACGGCCATTTCCTCCCTGCTTCAGCAGTGAGCAGCCTTCTCGGCTTTTAGCTCCTCCGCTGCCTTCAAGGCAGCCGCGTCACTTTTTCTGGCTTGGTCCTTGGCTCGAGCAAGCTCCGCCTGAAGGTCTTCCACAGCAGCGGCACCATCTGCATCAAGCATACATGTTGTAAGGAGTGGGCGTCAGCTCCCTTACCAGGTGACCACGGAAACACCACTTACCTTGCGACTCGTCAAGTCGTTTATTGACCAGCGTGATGTCCGCATCTGCAACACCGAGTTGCCGCTTCAGTTCGCCAACTCTATCAGTCTGGTTGGCCACCGAACGCTCCGCCACCTGCATAGGGAAGGCAACATTTCGTAACTGAGATTATGATCCTCGGCACGTTGTCGCTTTCGACAACATACCGAGTCTCAGGGGCTACTATCTATACAGGGCACACCCTATGTGCAAAACTGTCAAAAGGTTTGTCATTTTTTTGCATACCTCAAACCCCGTCAGTAAACTCTCATGTAACCCGCTTTCGGCGGATGAGATCCTTTCAATCACCGCACTCATTAATGCGCGGTGATCTTCTGAGAGTGACGCCCTCTCGAGCAAACCCTGCAGCTCCACCGGTCGCACTCCAGTGGGTATCGAACTCCCAGGCCCCCCCGGACTCGGGGAGACCCTCCGTGACGACACCTCAGGGTCGTCCGCCCCTCCTAATGGGATGGCAAATGGAGGCATTTCGCTCTCCATCATCTCCCGACGAAGGTCCCCCGAGGATGAGCTCTACTGGGAAGGGCTGAGATCCGAACTACATGGTAAAAACTTCGTTTATCCTTAGAAATAAAATAGGGATGTCCTTTATTATAAAACTTCCCTTTTTTCTACTTACGGCTCGCTGGAGGGCTGATTCCTTTGGGGAGACTGTATGGCTGGGACTCCTCCCGGCATAGGACCTTCCGGTTCAGATTTCTTTCCCCGCTTCGAGGCTTTGGCCTTCGGGTTTTCGGAAGCGGTCCTCTTCTCTCCCTGGAGGGAGGGATTCTTGATTCCCCCCTTACTAAGAGCCTCCTTAACAGAGGTGGTAGTTTCCCTGTTCCCCCCCTTCGCCTTCCTCCGGAGGCGCAACCTCCAACATTTTGATTAACACAGGATCCGGCGTGGTCTCAGGGAGGGGGGCCGGACACCGTATCAGTTTTGCTTGCGCTATCCACTCCTGTTCAAGGGATAGCTGCTTAAAAGGCAAATCCATGATAAATAAATGGATGATATGTCCGGTCATAGGGCTACTTACTTGAGTATCCGGGCGATTGCAGCTTAGGCCAGCGTCCTCGGTCAAGTCCGGACACACTTCTTGTGATCCGAAGAACAGTTTGTACATCTCCACGGGGTTTGCACCCGTAAAGTGTTGGAGAGCTCGTGGTCCCTCCGGATTGAATTCCCATAGGTGGAGCGGGCGACGTTTGCAGGGCAGAAGACGCTGAATCAGCATAACCTGCGTCACTACGACCAGATTGATCTCCCTCTCTTGGAGATCTCGAATCCGGCCCTGCAATAGGGGTACATCCTTGGACGGCCCCCAGTCGAACCCTTTGTTGACCCACGATGTCAGCCGTGGTGGAGGGCCCGGGCGAAAGACGGGCGGCAGCCTCTGCCTGCTGCCCTGGGAGTGGTGATATAGAACCACTCCTGTTGCCACAAACTGAGCTCCTCCTGAAAAGAGCCCTCGGGCCATGGAGCATCGGCCCTCTTGCTTATAACCGCCCCGCCGTACTCTGCCTGACGCCCCTCAATCATCTTCGGCTCCACATTGAAGGTTTTGAGCCACAAACCAAAGTGAGGGGTAGTGCGGAGGAAGGCTTTGCAGACGACAATAAACGATGAGATATGGAGGATAGACTCCGGAGCCAGGTCGTGGAATTCCAGCCCATAGTAAAACAGGAGCCCCCTCACGAAGGGATCCATCGGGAAGCCTAAACCCCGACGGAGGTGAGGCACGAATACGACGCTCTCGCCAGGCTCCGGGGTAGGAATGACTTGCCCTTGGGCAGGCAACCTATGCGAAATCTCATAGGTTAACTACCTGGCGTCCCTAAGCTTTAACACGTCCTCTTCCGTGACAGAGGAGGGCATCCACCAGCCCTGAAGGTCGGAACCGGACATTGTCGAAGGTCCGAAGTGCCCGAATCTGGAGCCCTGGGTGTTGGAACTCGGGGCGAGGGGAGGATTGGATTGAGGATTGAAGAAAAGGAACGGGCCTTGATCTCATTATAAAGGGGAAGAATACCAAGAGCCGTCTCCGTGACCGTTTAGAACTCGCCTTTGATGGAGGGGGCGTGCCAACGGGCGCGGTTGGGTTACCCACGCCCGTATTGATGAGAATCCCGGAATAAGGGGAACATGACCTCCGCTTCGACAAGACGAGCCAAGGAAACCGCTTCGCTAAACGCGCTGAGGCGGTATAATAAAAACGATTCAAGTAAAGGCTTGGTTGTGGTGTGATGTCACGCCACGAAATACGTCAGCAGATTGAACTTGTGTAAATATTATTCTCTCTACAGTGGAATGTGGAATTTATTTTGCAGAGCCGGACACTATCCTGGTGTTCACAATCTTCTACAAACTATTCGGAGAAGGAACCCGCCTTGCAATGCCGAAGACAATATGCGCGCTGGACTCGTCGTCATTGAAGCCTCGTTCAGGGGCTACTGAGGGAGTCCTGGACTAGGGGGTGTCCGGATAGCCGAACTATCATCATCAGCCGGACTCCAAGACTATGAAGATACAAGATTGAAGACTTCATCTCGTGTCCGGATGGGACTTTCCTTGGCATGGAAGGCAAGCTTGGCGATACGGTTATGTAGATCTCCTACAATTGTAACCGACTCTGTGTAACCCTAGCCCTCTCCGGTGTCTATATAAACCGGATGGTTTTAGTCCATAGAATAACAACAATCATACCATAGGCTAGCTTCTAGGGTTTAGCCTCCTTGATCTCGTGGTAAATCTACTCTTGTAATACCCATATCATCAAATATCAATCAAGCAGGACATAGGGTTTTACCTCCATCAAGAGGGCCCGAACCTGGGTAAAACATTGTGTCCCTTGTCTCCTGTTACCATCCGCCTAGACGCACAGTTCGGGACCCCCTACCCGAGATCCGCCGGTTTTGACACCGACACTAGTCCTTCGCAAGGCCCGTGACTCCAAGGTGCCGGACTCTGCCCCGGACTCCGAATCCTCCGCGCCCATTCCAATCGAACCCGATTGGGCACCGATCATGGAGTTCACCGCCGCGGACGTCTTTCAGCACTCACCCTTTGGCGATATCCTGAACTCCCTAAAGTCTCTCTCTTTGTCAGGAGAGCCCTGGCCAGACTATGGTCAGAAGGGTTGGGATATGCAGGACGAAGAAATTCGAAACCCACCCACCACCCACTTTGTAGCCACTGTCAACGATTTAACCGACATGCTCGACTTTGACTCCGAAGATATCGACGGTATGGACGGAGATGAAGGAGACGACCAAGAACCAGAACCTATAGGGAACTGGAAAGCCACCTCGTCATATGACATATACATGGTGGACACCCCCAAAGCAGGGGATGGCGAGGAACGGTGGATGACCCCTCCAAGAAGCAACCCAAGCGCCGATGTCAGCGGCGCCGCTCTAAATCCCGCCAAAGCAAGAACGGCGAATCCGACACCGGAGATAACAACACGCCGGACAGTGCCAAAGATAACCCCCTCCAGCAGGATTCAGTGCAGGAGGACGAAGGAGCCAACCCTCATGAGAGAGCGGCCGACAGAGAGGTTGAGGACGACAACCATATGCCTCCCTTCGAAGACGAGGTAAGCCTCGACGACGACAAATTCATCGTGCCAGAGGATCCCGTCGAACAAGAGCGTTTCAAACGCAGGCTTATGGCAACGGCACGCAGCCTCAAGAAAAAACAGCAGCAGCTTAGAGCTGACCAAGACTTGCTAGCCGACAGATGGACCGAAGTCCTGGCGGCCGAAGAGTACAAACTCGAGCGCCCGTCCAAGAGCTACCCAAAGCGCAGGCTGCTACCCCAACTTGAGGAGGAAGCAACTAGACCTACATTACCAGCGTACGATGCGCCCGATCGGCCACCCCGTGGCCGCGATAGAGAGACCTTCGGACCCTCGACCCAAGCCGCATCCCGGCACCGCTCAAAACATAACAGAGTACGAGGAGACGCAACAGATCTGCGAGATATACTGGAGGACAAGGCAAGGCAATCAAGATCGATCTACGGATCACGTGGGCGCCCCACATCACGTGATGATAACCGTCACACCGCATATGATAAACACGGCCAGGCCGAATACAACAAACCAAGCTCATTCGAGCTGCGCCGTGATATAGCCCAGTACAGGGGCGCTGCACACCCACTATGCTTCACAGACGAAGTAATGGATCATCAAATCCCCGAGGGTTTCAAGCCCGTAAACATTGAATCATATGACGGCACAACTGATCCCGCGGTATGGATCGAGGATTACCTCCTTCATATCCACATGGCCCGTGGTGATGATCTACACGCCATCAAATAACTCCCGCTCAAGCTTAAAGGACCAGCTCGACATTGGCTTAACAGCCTGCCAGCAGAGTCAATTAGTTGATGGGAGGACCTGGAATCCGCATTTCTTGACAACTTCTAGGTCACTTACGTGCGACCACCAGACGCCGATGACCTAAGCCACATAATCCAGCAGCCAGAGGAATCGGCCAGACAATTCTGAACACAGTTCCTAACCAAGAAAAATCAAATAGTCGACTGTTCGGACACCGAGGCCCTTGCTGCCTTCAGGCATAACATCCGAGACGAATGGCTTGCCCGGCACCTATGACAGGAAAAGCCAAAATCTATGGCAGCCCTCACGACACTCATGACCCGCTTCTGCACGGGCAAAGACAGCTGGCTAGCTCGTAGCAATAACATAACCAAAAGCCCTGGTAATTCGGATACCAAGGACAACATTGGCAGGTCACATCGCAACAAGGACAAGCGCCACATTAACGGTGACACTACTGAGGATACGGCAGTCAATGCCGGATTCAGAGGCTCTAAACCCGGTCAGTGGAAGAAGCCATTCAAAAGAAACCCTGTGGGCCCATCCAACTTAGACCGGATACTCGATCGCTTGTGCCAGATACACGGCACCCCCGAACAACCAGCCAACCACACCAACAGGGACTGTTGGGTGTTCAAGCAGGCAGGAAAGTTAAGTGCCAAAACCAGAGACAAGGGGCTGCGTAGCGATGACGAGGAGGAGCCCCGGCCGCCAAACAACAGAGGACAGAAGGGCTTCCCCCCGCAAGTGCGGATGGTGAACATGATATACACAACCCACATCCCCAAAAGCGAGTGGAAGCGTGCCCTCAAGGACGTCTAGGCGTTGGAGCCAGTCGCCCCAAAGTTCAACCCATGGTCCTCCTGCCCGATCACCCTTGATCGACGGGACCACCCGACTAGCATCCGTCACGGCGGATTCGCTGCATTGGTCCTAGACCTAATCATTGATGGATTTCATCTCACTAGAGTCCTCATGGACGGCGACAGCAGCCTGAACCTGCTTTATTAGGATACAGTGCGAAAAATGGGTATAGATCCCTCATGGATTAAACCCACAAAGACAACCTTTAAAGGCGTCATACCAGGTGTAGAAGCCAGCTGTACAGGCTCGGTTACACTCGAAGTGGTCTTCGGATCCCCGAATAATTTCCGAAGCGAAGAGTTAATCTTCGACATAGTCCCATTCCGCAGTGGCTATCATGCCCTGCTCGGACGAACCGCATTTGCAAAATTCAATGAGGTGCCGCACTACGAATATCCCAAGCTCAAGATGCCAGGTCCTTGCGAAGTCATTACGGTAAATGGAAACACTGAACGCTCTCTCCGAACGGAGGAGCACACAGCGGCCCTGGCGGCGGATGTATAGAGCAGCCTCTCAAGGCATCTCCCCAATCTAGGTGTTAAACGTCCGGACAACGTCAAGCGTGCCCGAAGCAACCTCCAACAAAGCCGGCTTGCACGTTCCGAGCGAGCATAGCAGTGCGCCCCAACCCCAGCCCTTGCCAGACGGTGATATCAATACCACGCGTACATAATTACGCTTTGAAAATACCATGGGCATAAGGGGAGGGGCACAACTACGGCACGCCCAGAATGCGGCTCAACCGCACATAGGGGCTCCCTATTCCGCCGTTTTTTTGTACACTTCCAGGACCCAACCATTCGGAAGGCCTGTCCGGCAATAAACTCGCCAAACACACGATGCAACAGCCAGGGCGCGAACAAGCTGCATCATATGTCCAGGTGGTCTCTATAACGAGCTAAATACCCGTTTCGCTTAAATTTATGCAGCTTGCCCCTGGAGGGGGACATGTCAAATATTCCCATCCCTTGCTTATCGCACTATTTGTATCGTTCTGCTTTCAAAGCAGCTCTTTTTAATAAACAATATATAGCTCTTATCTATTATTGCATTCATCTATTTTTATACAAATATGTTCAGTCATGACATTATGCAACCGTACACTTTGGTACGGTCAATACACCAGGGGCTTAAGCACCCCATAACATGGTGTGAGAAGACCGAACACTCTCACGAGTGCGGCACCCCGAACTTATAGCACTATATGCATCGGCTCCGAATCATGTCTTTGGTCAATAGTTGGGTTTGCCCGGCTCCCATGTTTTGTTACCTTACGTTCCACAATGTTGGCTAAGGTAGCGCTAGGAGAACTACTGCGATTGTGCCCCAGTTGAGCTGGGTTAACACCTCAGTAGAGAAAGCTAAAACTGACCGGCATGATAGTGCGAGAGACCGGTCGCTGTTCGTGTGGTTTTTTTGAGTCCTTAAAGACTTATGCCGCTTAGAGCGAGGAGCCGGACTTATCCGGCCTAGGCATGGATAGCGCCCCGAACTCGGTCTTCCGAATACTAGGGGCTTCGCCAAAATTTAAAATTATAGAATTCTATGGCTAAGTGAGAGTGATAAAGCATTATAAGTCCGACGGCCTGGTTCGTTGTGCTGAGCACCACCCTAGATGGGCCCAAGAATGGGAACAAGAGTGCTCAGGTTTATCCCGAACACCCCAGCACTCGTGGCATGGGGGGTCGAAGCCGATGACTTGCATCTCTCAGATTTGATAAACGGCCGCACAGAAGGTAATATTTTAAATTAATAAGCGTTGCCTAACGCATATGAACAAAGTTTTCAGTGTACAGGATAACACATGCGAGTCTACTCAAAAATTACATCGTTAGTGCACTCGTCCGCTATACGGCAAGCACCCTTCAGGACGCCCTTATAATACATCTCGGGCGTGCGATACTCCTTCCCCGGCGGTGGCGCGTCCGTCAAAAGCTTCTCAGCGTCCAGCTTGCCCCAGTCCACTTTAGCACGGGCAAGAGCCCGACGGGCACCTTCGATACAGACGGAGTGCTTGACAACTTCAATCCACGGACACGCGTCCACCAGCCGCCGCACCAGACCGGAGTAGCTCCCAGGCATGGCTTCTCTAGGCCACAGCCGAGCTAGGAGGCCCTTCATGGCCTGTTCGGCCACCTTGTGGAACTCGACCAGCTGCTTCAGCTGGTTGCTCAGGGGCACCGGATGTTCGGCGTCAGCATACTGAGACCAGAACACCTTTTCCGTCGAGCTCCCCTCTTCGGCTCGGTAGTACGCGGCGGCATCAGACACACTACGGGGCAGATCGGCGAACGCTCCTGGAGAGCTCCGGATCTGGGTAAGTAACAGATAATTTACTTTTATATTCTTGCTTTGCATAAAGAATGCCTTACCCACCGCTATCTTCTTCATCGCATCGATCTCCTGAGGGCCTTCTGGGCTTCGGCCTTAGCGGTTTTCGCACTCTCAAGAGCCAAGGCGAGCTCAAACTCTCGAGTCTTCGAGTCGCGCTCCAAACTCTCCTGTTTTTCCACGAGAGCCTGGAGCTCTTGCCGCACCTCCGCCACCCGCACCTCCTGCTTCTCTCGCTCGGCGCGCTCCAGGGCCGCACTATTTTCGGCCTTGGAGACCGCCTCCTTCAGGGCCGCCACCTCGGCCGTGGCCCATGCAACATTTAAGTTGGTCCTGTCATTATTTGCAACCAAGTATTTTTATATACATTTACATACGGTATTACATACCCTCCTTGTCCTCGAGCTGCTTCTTGGCACGGCCGAGCTCGCTCTCGGACCGCTTGAGGCTTCCCTTCAATGCATTGACTTCCGCAGTCAGTGCGGGAGAGGTCAGCAGCGCAGCCTGCATTCCCATATCGACATATTTTTATTAGAATCCTTGTTGGAGTAATGGGCCATGGGTAGGCTAACCCGAGCCCTAGAGCCTTTCAAGGCATCGGGGCAGGCTGGGCCCCTCAAGCCGAGTCCCAGGGAGCGACTCCAAGATAAGCCGAGTCCCAGGCAGCGACTCCAAGATAAGCCGAGTCCCAGGCAGCGACTCCAAGATAAGCCGAGTCCCAGGCGGCGACTTCAAGAGAAGCCGGCTTTAGAGAGTCGGCCTGCGATTCCACCCGTCACCTACCTTCGCCAAGATAGGCGAGGCGGGGTACGGTCACAGCGTGGCCGTCACCCCCTGCTTACGAGGCGCTGGCGTGGCTACAGTATGCCGTATCGCTAGAGATCTCCAGCATGGCGCGGCACTGTTGCCATGCCTGCCCTGACTTCAGCCACAGTGGCGGCGCACTTTGGCCACGACGGCCTACCTGTACGACCCAGAGACGGCGGGACCCGCCCGTCAGTGAGAGCACAGAAGACGGCTGGATGCCCCCCGAAGACGGACCCGTGGGAGTCGGGCCCCTCGGAGTTGGCCGGCCCCTCCCACGGGCCCCACACGCCATTAACCAGACAAGACGGGGAATGACGACAGTGATCGTCCGATAGACGGCGGCACTGTTGCCACGACCCCATGACCAAGCCTGCGTCATTAGAAGCACGGCTACAGTACCGGACCCTTCGGCGGGGCCCGCCAGTCGGCGGGCCCCAGCAGTCAGCGTAGAAGATGGCGGCCTGTGAGACAGACGGCTGGGACCCGCGCCCAGCCGGATTACCATTGTACCCCCAGGGGGTAGGCCTATATAAACCCCCCAGGACACCCATGCAAAGGATTCGAATCCATTAGCACTAGACCAGATCATATAGGGAGGAGAGAGCTAGCCTTGCCTTCTCCTACCTCCAGAATACAGCTCTAGGAGCAACCTTGTACTCACTTTGCCTTAGTGATCATGCAAAGACCCTGCAGAGCAGCAGTAGGGGTGTTATCTCCCCGGAGAGCCCCGAAGCTGGGTAAGATCCGCCGGCGTGCATGTCTTCGCCTCATCCCATTTCCTGGCACCGGCGACATTCTACTCGCTCCCACCATGATAAGCCATCCTTTGGAATATGTCGCACCCAACCCCCGACATTTGGCGCCCACCGTGGGGCGAGGTGCACCGTCGTCCGGAGACCTGCTCTGGACGGGAACCCTCTTCCTCCCTAGTGAGCGTAGCCAGCCTGGCACGCCCGATGGCGCTTGCCCCGACGCGCTGCAAGGCATCGACGACGCCTGCGCAGCCTACATCCGACGTGCCTACATCCGACGCAGGCACGGGCGGCCCCGAAAACCTCCTCGCTGGCCTCCTCGACCAACTCCACGTCGCCGGCGAGCCCGCCATGGACTTGGAGTCCGTAGGCTCCACCGACCCGATGATGGTCGACTCCAACAGCGTGTTGCTCGACACGTTCCCCACCAATGTGGTGGTCTACGATGGGCCGCTCCCTCACGAGGAGAGCGGCGGAAGCGCCGTCACGGAGGTGCTCGTTATCAGTCATGGCGAGCACTCCGGTGAGGGAGCTCACGACCCACTCGACGCGGCTCTGCGAGACCTGACTGCACCCATTCTGGAGGACGCTGATGCCGAGACATTGGAGGCACGCCGCCTTCAGCTCATCGAAGGCGCGAAGAAGCTGGCAAGCATGAGACGCTTGTCAGAAGCCTACCAGCATGAAATGGATTGCGTTGTGGGCTGCTCGCCAGCCTCGACTGGGCCTAGCCGCCTAGGCGCGGTCCGACAACGCGGCGTGGCCATCGCCAACCTGTTCGGGGCCAATCGCCCCGTGTATGCCACGCCTACGGAGAACATCCGCGCCGCCCAGGCGGCGGCGGACGAGCTAGACAACTTCGAAGGCGAAGAGCGCCGCCCGATGACCGAGCGAGTCCAGCGGCTCCTCAAAATGCTGCTGCACAGAACGAAGCCGGCTGCCGCACGGAGGCGCCGCAACGACAAAACGACGACTTGCCTCCCCGCTGAGATCAAGGCGCGATGTCTCGGATGCCGACTGGCGGGGTCCGCGGAAGAAAAGAGAAGGATCCGGCTGTCAGCCACAGTCGGACTCGCATCACCATCGAGCGCGACCAAGACGGCCGCCCAAGAGCAGTGGAACGGCAAGGCGGCTACTTGCCTCCCCCACCACAAAGAGAAACACGAGTCTCCCCGCCGCCTGTTGAGCATCTGACTCTCGGCGACCGCCTTGGCCGCGGAGAGGGAGTCGGCGAGAACAATGCCCACCACCGGATCGACCGGCTCCACCGATCCCTGGCGCTAGAAGAAGAAGACGAGCTGGGTCCTCCCTGTTTCGGACCCCGCATCCGAGACGAGCCCTTTCCCAAAGGGTTCACACTCCCCCGAGACACGCCCAAATATACCGGCTCCGTGAAGCCGGAAGATTGGCTAGTTGACTACTCCACAGCCGTCAACATAGTGAACGGCAACAAGTGTGTTGCCGTGAAGTATGTTCCACTCAGGCTCCAGGGCACGACCCGGACATGGTTGAATAGTTTGAAGCCCCGCAGCATCAACAGTTGGGTCGACTTCACCAAGGCCTTCATCCGCAACTTCACAAGCACGTACAAGCAACCCCCCAAGCTGCGCCAGCTTTCCTTGTGTGTGCAAGGCCAAGACGAGTCGACTTGCGACTACCTCACATGATGGGGCGAGCTTCGGAACTCCTGCGAGGGCGTGCACGAGGTGCAGGCTATCGAGTACTTCACCGCCGAGTGCAGAGAAGGCACCCTCCTCAAGCACAGGCTCCTCTGCGACGAGCCTGAGACCCTCGACGAGTTGCTGGTCATAGCGGACAAGTATGCGACGGCCGACTCCTCCATGAAGACAGAAATTCAAGTTAGTGCGACTGGCAAAGTGGCCCCTCAAGCTCCCATAACTCCGGCTGGAGACACCAGTCGGCGACAGCAGCAGAATGATCACAAGCGCAAGGCCCCACAGCCAACTTCCAGCAGTCGGCATGTTGCGACAGTCGAAGACCAACAGCCTGAGGGGCAGCCTCCGACCAAGCGACAGAAAGGTGGCAAGTCTAACTGGTTGCCGGCCTTCTCTTACGAGCAGACTCTAGATGGTCCCTGCAAGTTCCACAGCGGTGCGAAGCCGTCAAACCATACCACCCGGAAATGCCACTGGCTCACCAGAATCGCAAAGGGAGACGGCCTCCTTCCTCCTCCGCCTGCTAGGCCGCCGCCTCCACCGTCGCCCCAGCAGCCGGCTGCGAGACCAGTCGGTGCCATGCAATATGAGTACCCGGAAGAGCACGGAGCCTACATGGTGTTCACCAGTGTGGCTGATGATCGATGCAGCAGATGGTTGTAGCAGCAAGAAGTAAATGCAGTAGCATCAGATACTCTGGAGTTTATGCATTGGTCCGAGAAGCCTATCAGTTGGAGCAGAGCTGGTCACCCAGAGGTGATGCCGAATCCGGGCTCCTACGCCTTGGTTTTAAGCGCCACCCTGGCCACAGATAGGCGGGCTGCTCGCTTCTCGCGAGTGTTGATAGACGGAGGCAGTAGCATCAACATCCTGTACAAGGATACCATGGACAAGTTAGGAATCAAGAAAAGACAGCTCCAGAGCAGTCGAACTGTGTTCCACGGCATTGTACCTGGCCTTTCCTGCTCACCAATCGGCAAGATCCTGATAGACGTCCTCTTCGGAGACAAAGACCATTTCCGCCGAGAGCCAGTTTGGTTTGAAGTGGTGGACCTTGAAAGCCCGTATCAAGCGTTGCTTGGCCAACCTGCTTTGGCCAAGTTCATGGCGGTCCCCCACTACGCCTACCTCAAGATGAAGATGCTGAGTTCAAAGGGGATTCTGACTGTAGCCGGCGACTACAGGAAGTCGTCCGCCTGTGCGGCTGATAGTAGTCGGCTGGCCGAGTCTCTGGTGATCGCAGCTGAGAGGCGGTTCCTTGATCGGGTTGTGGCGATGGCCGGCAAGCAGCCAGAGATGTCGCCCGACCCCAAGGAGTCGGAAGCTGAGGGTTCGTTCAAGTCGGCTAAAGAAACAAAGAGGATACCTTTGGACCCGGAGCACCCGGAGAGGCACGCTGTCATAGGTGAAAACCTAGACAGCAAATAGGAAGGCGAGCTCGTCAATTTCCTCCATGAGAATCGAGACATCTACGCATGGTCCCCTAAAGACATGCCAGGTGTACCGACGGAATTCGCCGAGCACAAGTTACATGTCCGATCTGATGTGAAACCCGTCAGGCAGCCCTTGCGCCGCCTGTCAGAAGAAAAGAGAAGAGTTGTTGGGGAAGAGATAGCCCGACTCCTATTGGCCGGCTTCATTATGGAGGTGTTCTTCCCATAATGGTTGGCAAACCCGGTCCTAGTGTTGAAGAAGAACAAGCAGTGGCAGATGTGTATCGACTACACAAGCCTCAACAAAGCTTGCCCCAAAGACCCATTTGCTTTGCCAAGGATTGGTCGGGTGATAGACTCCACAGCTGGATGCGAGCTGTTGAGCTTCTTAGATGCATATTCAGGATATCACCAGATCAAGCTGAACCCGATAGACAGACTGAAGACTGCCTTCATCACGCCGTTTGGAGCCTTCTGCTACCTGACGATGATGTTCGGCTTGAGGAATGCTGGCGCCACCTTTTAGCGTTGCATGCAGAAGTGTCTCCTCAAGCAACTCGGCAGAAATGCCCATGTCTACGTAGATGATGTGGTGGTGAAGACAGAAAAGCGTGGGACACTGTTGGAAGATCTCCAAGAAACCTTTGAGAACCTGCGCCGATTCCAGATCAAGCTCAACCCCGAGAAGTGCGTCTTCGGAGTACCAGCCGGCCAGCTCCTTGGCTTCCTGGTCCCTGAACGCGGCATAGAGTGCAACCCTGTAAAGATCAAAGCCATCGAGAGGATGGAAGTCCCCCACCGACTGCTAGATGTGCAGAAGTTCACCGGCTGCTTGGTGTCCATCAGCCGATTCATCAGTCGGCTGGGCGAGAAGGCCCTCCCTTTGTACCAACTGATGAAGAAGACCACATTTTTCGAGTGGAACCACAAAGCAGACAAAGCATTTCTCCAGTTGAAGAAGATGTTGACTAGTCCCCCTGTGCTGGCGGCTCCGACTCCCAAAGAGCCTATGCTCCTATACATTGCCGCCACCAGCCGAGTAGTCAGCATAGTTATCGTAGTTGAACGCAAGGTGGAAGGCAAGGCGCTCCCTCTCCAGAGACCGGTATATTACCTGAGCGAGGTACTGTCGACCTCCAAGAAGAACTACCCCCACTACCAGAAGATGTTCTACGGCGTGCACTTTGCCGCCAAGAAGTTGAAGCCTTACTTTCAAGAGCATCCAATCACTATGGTCTGCACAGCTCCACTGGCCGATATCATTGGAAGCCGAGATGCTTCGGGCCGAGTGGCCAAATGGGCCATAGATCTGGCTCCCTACCCCATCTACTACCAGCCCGCACCGCCATCAAGTCACAAGCACTGCCGACTTCCTCGTCGACTGGGCCGAGACCCAGTACCTGCCGCCAGCGCCCGACTCCACCCATTGGCGGATGCATTTCGATGGCTCCAAGATGCGCACCGGCTTGGGAGTCGGCGTCGTCCTCACCTCCCCTAAAGGCGAAAAGCTCAAGTATGCGCTGCAAATCCACTTCGCCGCCTCCAACAACATCGCCGAATACGAGGCGCTCATTCACGGGCCCTGGCTTGCCAAAGAACTCGGCATCCGCCGGATCCTGTGCTATGGCGACTCCGATTTGGTGGTCCAGTAGTCGTCTGGCGACTGGGACACCAAAGATGCAAACATGGCAAGCTACCGCTTCCTGGTGCAGCAACTCAGCCGATATTTCGAGGGGTGTGAATTCCTTCACGTGCCAAGAAATGACAATGACCAAGCAGACGCCCTGGCACGGGTCGGCTCCACACGCCAAGCGATACCATCCGGCGTCGCCCTTTAGCGCCTCCTCAAGCCGTCTATCAAGCCTTCACCAGAATCAGACTCCATCTTTGTGCCGGCTCCCCTCGACGAAGTCGGATCCGACTCCAAAGCACCAGTAGACGACACGAGAATTCTCACAGACGGCTCCAAGAATACCGCAGTCGAAGCCAGCCCGGAGACTTCAGAACCCGGCCCGGGGACTGCGACGATCAACCCGAAGACTCCAGAGCTTGGCCCGGGGACTGCGCCAGTCGGCCCGGGGACTTCACCGATCCAGCAAGCGGCTGCAGACTCCAGCCCGCCGCCTCCCAGCCCAGCCGCCCTTGTCCAAGTTGCAATAGTGGCAATTGAAGAAATAGCAGCACCCTCATGGGCCCAGCCCATCCTCAAGTTCCTAGTAAACAGAGAGCTGCCAACTCTTGAAATCTTGGCTCGGCAAGTGCAACACCGAGCGGCAGCCTACACCATAGTCAACAAAGAGTTGGTCAGGCGCAGTGTCACTGGTGTCTACCAACGCTGCGTCGAGGCAGAACAAGGCCAAGCAATTCGCAGAGACATTCATGAAGGCGAGTGCGGCCACCATGGGGCTTCAAGAGCACTCGTCGCAAAAGCCTTCCGGCACGGTTTCTTCTGGCCGACTGCCCTAGAAGAGGCCAAGGAGTTAGTCCAAAAATGCAAAGGGTGCCAGATGTTCCGTTCCAAGCCGCTTCAGCTGGCTTCCGCACTCAAGACCATCCCCATCGCCTGGCCATTTGCGGTTTGGGGCCTGGACATGGTGGGACCATTCAAGACGGCACGAGGCGGCCTAACTCATCTGCTTGTCACGGTGGACAAGTTCACCAAGTGGATAGAAGTAAAACCCATCAAGAAGTTGAATGGTCCGACTGCAGTGACTTTCATCACCGACATCACGACTAGGTACGGCATACCACATAGCATCATCACCGACAATGGCACAAATTTTGCAAAGGCGCCTTGGCCCGTTTCTGCGCGACGCAGGGCATCCGACTGGACTTAGCGTCCGTTGCCCATCCGCAGTCAAACGGCCAGGTGGAGCAAGAAAACGGCCTCATCCTATCCGGCATCAAGCCTCGACTGGTCGAACCACTGGAGCGTTCGGCCGGCTGTTGACTTGAGGAGCTGCCAGCCGTCCTCTAGAGTCTGCGGACGACTCCAAACAAGTCAACTGGCTTCACGCCTTTCTTCCTCGTCTACGGTGCTGAAGCCGTCATCCCAACGATCATAGAGTTCGACTCCCCGCGAGTCACCATGTACACCGAGGAAGAAGCAGAAGAAGCACGTCAAGACGACGTCGATCTGCTAGAAGAGGGCCGGCTGTTGGCACTCAGTCGGTCCGGCATCTACCAGCAGAGCCTGCGCCAATACTACAACAGGAAGGTCAGGCCAAGATCTTTCCAAGAAGGCGACCTTGTTCTCCGACTGATCCAGCGGACAGCCGGCCAGCACAAGCTGTCGGCACCTTGGGAAGGCCCCTTCATTATCAGCAAAGTGCTGGGCAACGACTCCTACTACCTGATCGACGCTCAGAAGCCCCGAGCGCGCAAGAGAGACGACTCTAGCAAAGAGTCCGAACGGACGTGGAATGCAAATCTTCTCCAAAGATTTTACAGTTGATGCAGTATGTACCATGCTACCCCTTTGTATTAAAGTACCGAGACTTCGGGCCCCCCGAGACGAGCTCGGGGACTGCCCCTTTTGATTATCTGTATGATAAGAATTATGCCTTCGAGTATGCTCCTTCTTGCTATGCCACTTGGCGCCGGGTTCGACTAGTCGGCCCGGGGACTCGCCGTCTGGCACTATGAAATGTTTCCTGAAGTCGGACAAGTAGTGTGCGGCGCCTAAGTCGTCTCTTGCCAGAAGCCGTAGCTTGCAGAGCGACTGTTTGGTGGGCAGGAGTAAGGATGAACGGGCGTTCACACGAAAAATGGCTAAGGACCTAAAGCATTAACATGGCTTAAGCCGGCTTCTAGTCCCTTTTTGCAAAACCGACTCGCGAGTAGTCGGCTTGCCACTTTCTATCCAACTTGTTAAAAAGACTCCAATGAATGGCAAGTACTTGCCTTCCCCAAAGTAGCCACGCATTTGGCCCAGCGGCAGTCCGTGGAGCGGCTGTCCGGCTGATAAGGCGGCAACTAGGGGAAGGCGGCAAAGGAAAAAGCCAAAGGAGCAATGAGCAAGGAAAGATAGAAGTCGGATTAATATTTACATAGCATAGGCCCTTGGCCGAATCTTCAAACAGAAGTTCAAAATACACCCCACGGGTGGAATTGTGCAAATTAACAAGTTCTTCAAACACTTTTTAGAGCAGATAAAATAAAAGCCAGAAGGCAGTCTAGGGAGCAGTTCGAAGGTTCGGAGGAGACGGCGGTGTCAGGCACCGGGGCGGCCGGCTGGGCAGTCTCGGCTTGATCGCTGCCAGCGGCGGCCGGCCCGGAGGGACGCGGCTCGTTGCTGGAGGTGCGGTCGAGCTGAGGCTGGTCGCCCGCTCCGTCTTCTGGCGCCTCCGTCTCGCCTTCGTCCTCCGCCTCGCCTTCCTCCTCGGTGCTGGAATCAATCACCTCCGCCGAGTCCTCGCCATAGTCCGGGTTCATCCCGAACCACTCTGGCGGCACCTCCTCGCCGCCTACAGCCCGCTCAGGGACGAAGACACTTGTATCTGTGTAGTCGGCGATCGCCGCCGCACGCTCGACAAGGGTGCCCTCCACAGCCACAAGCTCTGCCTGGGCCTCTGACCGGAACGCGGCCAGTCGGCCCAGGTCCAGCCCCGGATACCACGCCTTGACGAATTCGAGGGACCGGCGCGCTCCGGCCCGGGCCGAGGAGCCCTTCCAAGCTTCAAGACGGCCGGCTGCGACCTCCAGCCAGTCGGCAGTCCGACTAGCGGTGCACAGTGCCGGCATGTCTGGCCACAGAGCGGCAACTGCCTAGGCGCCGGCACACTGAAGCCGGTGCATCAAACGATGGGCCGGACAAAGACGGGCCTCGATGCTCAGAAGCTGCTCGTGGACGGTCAGGGGGGCGTTAGCGGCGATCTCCGGGCCGTTTGCCCTCCGTGCCTCGCGATCAGCCTCGATGGCCTGAGTGACTGCCCGCGAGTGGCTAGGGAAGAAGTCTGCCAAGACAAAAAAGAAGCAAGTCAAAAAATCAGAAGTCAGCCCGACCTGTAGTCGGAAACTCAAAGAAAGAAAGGAAGAAAAGAAACTCACCGTCGACGATGTCCTTGATCTCATGGAAGGCGGAGGTCAGCATCGCCTCCTTGTCAGTCCAGGTGGAGCGCTCGCTCTCGAACTCGGCCTGGAGAGCAGCCTCCTTCTTCTTGGCCTCGTCATGCGCCTTCTTGAGCAACTCCTTCTACTCGGCCAGCTGCGCAGCTAGCAGGTCGTGCTCTGTGGCAAGCTTGCTGCACTCCTCCCCCTTGACGCGCAAGGCAGTGTTGACTTCGCCCAGCTGCTCCTGAGGAGTGGCGTTGGCCACTGAAGAATGAAAGAAAGAGACGTTAAGGACATCAAGAAAAGAAGGTCGTTGGGAAGATCCGGCCCGACTGCTCAGCAGTCAGCCCAAATCTCGGGGACTACAGCCCACGGGTGCGCCAGCGCGCCCCCGCAAAGAAGAAGAAGAACAAAGAAAGAGACGTTAAAGTCGTCAAGCAAACAAGGTCGCCGGGAAGATCCGGCCCGACTACTCAGCAGTCGGCCCAAATCTTGGGAACTACAGCCCGCGGGAGCGCCAGCATGCCCCCGCGAAGAAGAAGAAGAACTCACTCCGGCTCTCCGTCAAGTCGGCAGTCCGCTTGCTCAACTCCTCAACATTGCAGTTGAAGGCAGTGGCGCGGAGGTTGTGATACTCCTACAGT
The DNA here is from genome assembly GCF_018294505.1 of Triticum aestivum. NCBI lineage: Eukaryota > Viridiplantae > Streptophyta > Magnoliopsida > Poales > Poaceae > Triticum > Triticum aestivum. Next base: position 545,684,126 of record NC_057798.1, read on the forward strand.
AAATATTTCAGACAAAGATAAATACTCGGAACTCGCCAGAGGGAGTTCCGAACCGCCTGCTCAGCAGCCGTCCCGAAACTCGGGGACTACATCCAGTGGGTGCGCTGGCGCGCCCCCACAGAGAAGAGCAAGAAAGACAAGAATCAAGAACAAGCATACCCGAACGGCCGCTCGCGACGCCAGATGCGCCTTGGTGCAGTTCTGGAGGGCGTCGCCCTCGGCTCGCAGCTTCGCCTGGACGTCCAGAAGCGCCTGGTTCAGCGGACCTGTGCCGCCTCCGCGCACCCACCCAACGGGCGCGGCGCTCGTCGCCTCGGCGTCTGGGATGGCCGAGCTGGCGGCACCGACCTCCAGGGGCTGCGGCACCGAAGTCGCCTTCTCAAGACGGCGGCGCGCTGGCGAGGCGACTTGAAGGAGCAGCGTCGCCACGGCCTCGTCTTCAGTCGGCGGCACCGGCGGGCCCGCCGGCTGTTTTCCACTATGGGGTTCTCGGCGGCGGAGGTGGCGGTGGCGGAGGTGGCGGTGGCGGCACAAGCGTGTCCGACATGGAGGCCTCGCCGCTCTCCTTCTCCACTATGGGGTTCTCGGCGCCGGCTTCTCCAGTCTGCCCCGTGAACTCCGGAGGCAGCTGTGCGGAGGACAGCGGGAGGATGTGCAACGCCGATTGGCGGTGCGCGGCCTCCTCAGCTCGCCGTCTGGCTGCAATGGCGGCTTCGGCCTCTTCCAGCTTCTTCTGGGCGGAGGCCGCCGCCTTTTCAGCCTCCGCCTTATCCAGGCGGTCGGCCTCCTCCTCGTCGCGCTTCTCTCACGCGTTTTGCTCCGTCGCGTCCCGAAGGTCGGCGGCGGGGTCGACCCACCGGGTGGTGGCGGACGTCTCTGCCGACCCCATGACGGAGGGGACGGCGACCCTCTCAAGGGTAAGGGGATCCCTAAAGCAAGAAGAAAGTGTAAAATAAGAACTCGGACAAGACTCACCAAAGGAAAATAAAGACAAAGGCAGAAACACTTACGCAGAGACTAGCGGCGGCCTCTTCACTTCATTGCAGAAGCGGTTGGCCTTCATGGCCGCCTCCTCCCGCTTGCTCGCGGCGGCCGCCCCCTTGAACTTCTTGGACTTGCCGCCGAGCGAGCTCAGCCCGGCGTGGCGCCTCTCCGCGCCGTCTTGGCCGGCCAAGCCGGCGGAGGGACCCGCGCCCGATGGGCCGACCCTTGGCTGGTGGCGCGGGATGACTTCCCCTTCGGTGTCGTCTTCAGGCTAGTCAGCGAAGGTGGCCGAGGGCCTGAGGCCGCTTTCCGCTCCTCCTCCCCCGCCTTCGGCGTCGGCTTCCATCGCCGCCGCCCCCAAGTCGGGGTCGTCAACGTCGCTCTCCGCTCGGTCGGGGACGAACTCGCGGGGCGGTCTTGCGACGCCGGCTGCGGGCTGAATGAGGGGGTTCTAATTCAGAGAAACCAATGAAAATCAGAAGTTGGATTCGGCTATAAAGAAGACAAAGCAATAAAGAGATGGGAATTACCACTGGAGGGGGGTTGGCGTGCGAGTACGGCTCCTTGCCGAACTGCCAGTCCTCCCCGAGCTCGCAGTTCATGATGTGGTTCACCATGTTTGCCACCTATGCGCAGGGCATTTCCCTGGTGCACATCCGACTCGGGTCCCGGTGGTTGCTCATCTGACTGATCAGATGAGGCCGGCCCTAGAGAGGGAGGACTCGGCGCGCCATGAAGGCGGCCAGCAAGTCGGCCCAACGAGGCCCTCCGACTGCGTCAGAACTCGCAGTCGCGCTACGACGGCGGCTCCGGCGGGAGTCAGTGTCTTGACTCGATGAGACCAGCTGGGAAGCCTCCCAGCCGGTGCGCCGGCTTCATAAGGCGGCAGATTGACACAGTCGCCGTCGGGGGCGACGTTCTTCACATAGAAGTATGACCGCTGCCACATCTTCACCGACTTGATCAGCGGGATGGAGGGAAACGGATTCTCGACCGTCGATCGCCGCATCGCGATGAAGGCTCCACATTGAGCCGGCACGCCGGCGACGGGCGTGCCGAGCTTGGATGAGAAGAATTCTCCCCACAGCTCGATGGTGGGTAGAACACCAAGAAAGCCTTCGCACAGGGTGGCGAGGGCAGCCAGCAACACCACCGTGTTCGGGGTGAGGTGCTACGGCTGAAGGCCGTGGAACTCCAAGAAGGAGCGGAAGAAGCCGCTCGCTGGCAGCCCCAGGCCGCGCATGAGGTGCGAACGGAAGATGACCCGCTCGTCTTCCTCCGGTGCCGGCGATATCTCCCTCGCCGGCGCGGCGCGGGCTCGCACGAGGTTCGCGCCGGGGAGGCGGCGCGTCTTGCGGAGAAACTCGATGAGGTCGTCATCTACCTCCGAGTCGTCCCACACGCTGGAGCGCACGGCAGAAACCGCGGCGGCGGAGGAGGAGCTCATCGTTGTTGGCACGGTGTGGTTCTGCACGACAGCAGCGAAGAAGAAGAGCAGAGGATGCAAGAGGAGGCGAGGGAGCAGGGAAGATGGGCGCGCGTGCTTTGCCGCTCCACTCCCCCCGCCTACTTATAGCCTTGTAGGCTGAGAAGCCGATGGGGCGGGCGTGGGATTAACTGCGCACGGGACCCCATGCCTCCCCACGATTTACCCCACGAAGTTACTGCGCGCAGTAACAACGTGGGAAACCCAACCGTCCGCATGGCCGCAACGGATCCGTTCGCGTGCCGAGGCGCGGTAGTGGTGGGCCCCGCCTGACGGCCTGTCCCGTCGCGCGTGTGGGTAGGCAGACTGTCCTTGCCGCATGGCGCCGCGCGACACGACCGCGGCGGGCGGCTACGGGGAAGCGTATCAGGCACGCCGCCTGTTCTCCTGCCACGACTTTCGAACTCTTTACGGAGCAAGACGGCCCCCTGCGAATCCGACTCTGGATAGTCGGCCTGAAGGAAGACGGCAAGCGAAGCCCAGATTCCACCACCAGAAGGTGAAACTCTTGAGGCCCCACAACATATCACTCTCGGAGCCTCACCAGCTTCGGGGACTACTGTCGGAGTAATGGGCCACGGGTAGGCTAACCCGAGCCCTAGAGCCTTTCAAGGCATCGGGGCAGGCTGCGCCCCTCAAGCCGAGTCCCAGGCAGCGACTCCAAGATAAGCCGAGTCCCAGGCAGCGACTCCAAGATAAGCCGAGTCCCAGGCAGCGACTCCAAGATAAGCCGAGTCCCAGGCGGCGACTTCAAGAGAAGCCGGCTTTAGAGAGTCGGCCTGCGGTTCCACCCGTCACCTACCTTCGGAACGATAGGCGAGGCGGGGTACGGTCACAGTGTGGCCGTCACCCCCTGCTTACGAGGGGCTGGCGTGGCTACAGTATGCCGTATCACTGGAGATCTCCAGCATGGCGCGACACTGTTGCCATGCCTGCCCTGACTTCAGCCACAGTGGCGGCGCACTGTGGCCACGACGGCCTACCTGTATGACCCAGAGATGGCAGGACCCGCCCGTCAGCGAGAGCACAGAAGACGGCTGGATATCCCCCGAAGACGGACCCATGGGAGTCAGCCCCCCCGGAGTCGGCCGGCCCCTCCCACAGGCCCCACACGCCATTAACCAGACAAGACGGGGAATGACGACAGTGATCATTCGATAGACGGTGGTACTGTTGCCACGGCCCCATGACCAAGCCTGCGTCATTAGAAGCACGGCTACAGTACCGGACCCTTCGGCGGGGCCCGCCAGTCGGTGGGCCCCAGCAGTCAGCGTAGAAGATGGCGGCCTGTGAGACAGACGGCTGGGACCCGCGCCCAGCCGGATTACCATTGTACCCCCGGGGGGTAGGCCTATATAAACCCCCCGGGACACCCATGCAAAGGGTTCGAATCCATTAGCACTAGACCAGATCATATAGCGAGGAGAGAGCTAGCCTTGCCTTCTCCTACCTCCAGAATACAGCTCTAGGAGCAACCTTGTACTCACTTTGCCTTAGTGATCATGCGGAGACCCCGCAGAGCAGCAGTAGGGGTGTTATCTCCCCAGAGAGCCCCGAAGCTGGGTAAGATCCGCCGGCGTGCATGTCTTTGCCTCATCCCGTTTCCTGGCACCGGCGACGTTCTACTCCCTCCCACCATGATAAGCCATCCTTTTGCATATGTCGCACCCAACCCCCGACACTCCTGCGTATATCTTTTTAGATCCTCAGCTCGGCTTTTCTTTTCCGAATGCCGAACCGAGCATCAGGGGCTACTGTCTATGCGGTAACATCTTTATATGTTTTAAACACATACCTCGAAGCCTGTTAACAGACTTGTGCAGGCTTCTGTCAGCCTGCTCTTGGCAGACTGAACCTTTTGAATCACCGCACTCATAACAGTGCAGTGTTCCTCGTCGATGGAGGCGCCGTTAAACGCCTCCAGCAAATTGTCCGGCGCCTCCGGATGGACGGAGCTCGCCGGCGGTGTAGGCTCGCCCTTCTTATGAAGGCGCCGCTTGTCGGACTCTGGAACCGTTGGTGGTTCTGGAGCAGTGTCCGGCCCTGGGCCGGACTTAGATGCCTCCGGGGCTTTGCCCCCTGTGGGCCTGGAGTCCGGGAGGTCGCCTTGGGGCGCCTCTAGGACCACCTCCTCCTAGTTCGGTCCCTTTTGGGACTCCGCCTCGGCGTCGTCCGCAGGGAGCGGGGAGGAAGCCGTCGGAAGTGAAGCGCTATTCACATCCGACGAATTCAAAGAGCCGCTCGATGAATCGCCGAGCTGGACTCTAGGTGGACTGCATAATTAAAATTCGGCATCAAAAGCTCTCAGATAATAGAGCGGCTCCATGAGTCATTCGGGTAGCCGGACACTTACGATTTTGCCAGGGGCTTGACCCTGGATGGCCATTCCTCCCTGCCGTCTTCGGCATCGGAGGCATAGTCCGGAAGAAGGGTCTTCCCCTTCTTGGCCCCCTCGGCCTCCCCGGTTGGGGCAGCCTTCCTTTTCTTTCCTCCCCCCGTTGGAGGGGGAGAGGCTTCTTCTTCTTCCTCCTCCTCCTCATCTTCCGAGGTGGAGGGTGCGTCGGGGTCGTCGGGCGATGAATCCGACACCACCAGGCGTCGGAGCTCTTTCGAGTCCCCGTGGCCTTCTTCTTGGCCTTCTTCTCCGGCACCACATGAGGTGCCGGAACCAGCACCTTCGTTAAACAAGCATCCGCTGAGCCTTCGGGCAAAGGAGCCAGACAGCTGATCAGTCCGGCCCTCTTCTGCCAGTCCTGGCAAAGGGATGGGGGTTTAGATCCCGCATAAAATCAAATTTATGAAAAACAGATACCCCGTAATGGAAAAATTAGCTCACCGCGCTGGCTTGGCGCTTGGCGCAGAATCCGCGATCCTCGGTGACAGGAGGCGGGACCTCGGAGCTCTTGAATAGCACCTTCCATGCATCCTTGTGCTTTGTGTCGAAGAGCCGGGACAGAGTCTGGTGTTGGGCCGGGTCGAACTCCCACAAGTTGAAAGCCCGTCGTTGACACGAGAGAATCCGGCGGTAGAGCATGACCTAGACTAGGGTGACAAGTTTAACCTTCCTGCTAATCAGGTCTTTGATGAAGGTTTAAAAGTGTGGTCACTTCTGCCGAACTACTCCACAACAGGCCTGTCTCTTTCCAAGACGTGAGCCGTGTGGGAATGCCAGATTGGAATTCGGGGGCCGCTGCCCATTTAGGGTCACGCGGCTCGGTGATGTAGAACCACCCCGATTGCCACCCTTTGATGGTCTCTATGAAGGCGCCCTCGAGCCATGTGACGTTGGGCATCTTGCCCACCATGGCCCCTCCGCACTCCACTTGGCGTCCGCCCACGACCTTCGGCTTGATACTGAAAATCTTCAGCCATAGGCCAAAGTGGGGCTCGATGTGGAGGAAGGCCTCGCACACGACGATAAACGCCGAGATGTTGAGGATGAAGTTCGGGGCTAGATCATGGAAGTCCAGGTTGTAATAGAACATGAGCCCCCGGACGAACGGTTGAAGGGGAAAGCCCAGTCCGCGGAGGATATTGGGGAAGAAATACGACCCTCTCATGGGTCCCAGGGGTGGGGATGAGCTTCCCCTCGTCTGGAAGCCGGTGCGCAATGTCGTTGTGCAGGTATCCGGCTTTCCGCAACCTTTTGATGTGCCCCTCCATGACGGAGGAGGCCATCCACTTGCCTCCCGCTCCGGACATGGTTGGAGTACGTCGAGGCAAGATGTGCGGGCTTGGGCGTTGGAGCTCGAGTGCGCAAGGACGAATAAGAAAAGGAGGAAGAAGGCGTGAATGGAAAGGGTAGATGCTTATCCCCTTATATGGGCGGCCAAAACTACGAGCCCCCACCGGCCTAATGAAACTCGCTTATCTCCCAAGCGCCGCGGTTAATGGCGCGGCTGGGTTACCCACGCCCGTATTGATGAGAATCCCGGAATAAGGGGACACGATCTCTTCTTCGAGAAGACGTGCCAAGGAAACCGCCTCGCTAAACGCGCTAAGGTGGAACGGTAAAATGAATAAAGGCTAGGCCGTGGCATGATGTCACCCCGCGGAATACATCAGCAGATTAGATTTGTGTAAATATTATTCTCTCTACGGTGGCATGTGAAACTTATTTCGCAGAGCCGGACACTGTCCTTGTGTTCAAACATCTTCTATGAAGTATTCGGAGGAGGAACCCGCCTTGCAATGCCGAAGACAACTTGCGCGCTGGGCTCCTCGTCATTGAAGCCTGGCTAAGGGGCTACTGAGGGAGTCCTGGATTGGGGGGTGTCCGGATGGCCGGACTATGACCTTTGGCCGGACTCCCGGACTATGAAGATACAAGATTGAAGACTTCGTCCCGTGTCCGCATAGGGACTTTTCTTGGCATGGAAGGCAAGCTTGGCGATACGATATGCAGATCTCCTCCCATTGTAACTGACTCTGTGTAACCCTAGCCCTCTCTGGTGTCTATATAAACCGGAGAGTTTTAGTCCGTAGGACGAACAACAATCATACCATAGGCTAGCTTCTAGGGTTTAGCCTCTCTGGTCTCGTGGTAGATCAACTCTTGTAATACCCATACCATCAATATTAATCAAGCAGGAGTAGGGTTTTACCTCCACTGAGAGGGCCCGAACCTGGGTAAAAACATCGTGTCCCTTGTCTCCAGTTACCATCCGCCTAGACGCACAGTTCGGGACCCCCTACCCGAGATCCGTCGGTTTTGACACCAACAGAGCCATTGTGCTCGCAGCAGAGCCAGACACCAAGCGAGGCAGGGATCAGCCTGAGTTGTCCAAGGGTAGCCGGTACTGTGTGGACCACGACCTCCACACCCACAACACCAACGAATGTCAAGAGCTCAGGGCTGTACGAGATGGGCGTATTGGCCGACGCCCCGAGCGGAACGATCGGGGCTATGGCCGAGGAGGAGCAAGAGGTGGAGGACGATGGGAAGACTGTGGCCCTCGCCAAGGGTGGTGTGGCCGACCTCATGAGGACCGTTGGCAGGACCAGGCTCGCGAGGGAGGTTGGAGGGATCATCCTCGTGAGGATCACCCGCATGGCAATGCAGGCCTCCCTCCTCTGCCGCCACCACCGAGGAGGAATGAAGACCCGCATCAGGACGAGGGGGCTGGGGGCTTCCAGGCGCCGCGTGCAATCACTTGCATCCTGGGCGGCGCCCAGGCCCCAGCCTCACAGTGCATCTTCAAGCAGTTTGCTCGCGAGGTGAATGTAGTCCTCCCCAAGCTTGAGGCCACGCGCCCTCTCAGGTGGTCTGCGTGCGCTATCACGTTCAGCTCAGCGGATGAGCTCAAGTGTGCAGCAACGGCCGGAGTCCTCCCAATGCTTTGTTCCCCAGTCATCAGCAATGTGCAAGTCACCAGGACCCTCATCAATGGCGGAGCAGGACTCAACATCCTGTCCGTCGAAACATTCAACAATCTCCAAGTGCCATATGATCAGCTTCAGCCGACCAAGCCATTCTCAGAAGTCACTGATGGTTCCACTGTTTCGATAGGGCCGGTTCGCCTTCCAGTCACCTTTGGGCAGCACAACAACTACGACATCGAGCTCATTGACTTCGACGTAGCCCACATTCGCCGGCCATACAATGCCATCCTTGGGTACCCAGCCCTGGCCAAGTTCATGACAGTGACTCACCACGGCTACAATGTCCTCAAGATGCCAGGAAGCGGTGGAGTCATCATAGTACCCTGTGAGGAAAGGGATGCAGTGTGTTCTCTTGAGCGTGCCTTCCAAGCCGCGGCAATCGAAGACCCAGATCACACGAGCGGGAGACTTCCCGAGGCGGTCCCTAAGAAGAAGAAGGCTACGCCTGGCCCAAGCCATTAGGAGGCGGGTACCTCTGGAGGTGATGCGTCAGGATTCGCGCCCGTTCAGGGGGCGCCACCCTCTATCGCATAGGAAGGCGCGCTCGGCGCCCTCCTCGGGCAGGGATCGGGAGCTCTTTCTTGGAGAGCCACCGACTTTGCCAAGGTCACGAGGGAGGCGCTCGGGCACCACTTGGAGGCGTGCTTCAAGGCGCGTTTCCCTTAGGAAGGTATGAGGCAAGGAGGGCCAAACCCTCAGGTGTTCATCGCGAGAAACACTCAGGAGCTACAGGAGTCAAGAGTCATGCGCGACAGCCGCCGCGTACCCCCCGCAGCCCCCCATCCAGGCAAGGATGGCGGGCTGTGCGTCTGCATTGACGTGCCAGGGCTCAACCGAGCTGCGTCTCACGAGCGCCTCTAGCCTTCGCGCGTGGGGGGATGCGAGGGTCCACCTCACAGCTACGTTCGCATGCCTTTCGGCCTGCCAAACACGGCCGCCGTTCACCAATGCCTGCTGAGGAGCATTCTGGAGGCTCGGGAGGTCAGGCGTTGCGCGGTCCTGGCGGAGATGGAGATGGTCCTCGAAGATCCACCTGTGCCCCAGGAGCCTCCCGAGGCTCCTGGTCCCAGGAGCTCGTGAGAGTCGGCTTCCTCACCGCGCATCGTCCGCTACTTCAGCATCCCTTCATCTTCAACGGTATCAGGTGACATCTTTCAAAGTTCCATTTTCAGCTGGGAGCGCCCACAGGGCTGCATCATTCCCAGGTCGCGTGGGTTCGTCCCTGCGGCATGTATCCATTTTGCTCATGTTCTTTGCTTATCTTGTTGGGGGCACCCCTCGGGCTGCATTATCCCCAAGCTCCTTGGGCCTGACCCAGTGGCATTTGCTTTTTCTACATCTATCTAAATGGATTTGCTCCTCCATGCTTAACCTGATTCCCGTGATTATCTTCTGCTGCCTATCGTGGACCTCTCCACTCTCATGCAAAGCGCTTGCACGTTAAAAGGGGGGTGCCTGAGCATCGCGACTCATGGGCTCTTACTGGCTCTCCAGCCCTCACCCCCTGGCCTTGACCCAAGGCATCGCGACCTTTCATACCAGCGGCGGCTGAGCTTGCCCGAGGGCCGAGACCTGAGGACGTAGAGCATTTGCATTCTAACCACCTTGCAGGAACATACCATTGATAAAGGCCCAGAGCCAGGCGCAACCCGCCTCGAGGTAGGGCCTCGTGAGTCCCGCGCTGGCTCACGGGTGCCCAAATACACCTCTCCTAGCCCTACCATGCCGGCCACGTGTCACGGCGGGGCTGTACATGCCCCGGGGGCTCCTCCCAGAGGGGAGCCCCCTCCCACGCACCAGTGGAAGCACCATGCTCCGCGCTGGCTGACGACACTGCCGAGGAGCGGCTATGCCCGTACGCATACGGAAGCACTATGCTCCGCGCTGGTGATAAACAACTGAGAGCGGCCCACGGCCGTATCAACCTCAGGGAGCCCAGAGCTCAGTGTCCGGTACCGTCGCAACGCCTCCCCTCGGGAGTGCCGCGCGAGGGGGCTGGACACGGGGGCTGCACCCGGGCCACGCCCGAGCATACGCCACCCAGCCAGGTCTCTCAGACCTGGTCGTCGCGCGCCCCTCCCCGAGCGGAGCCAAGGTATGAATGCTCGTTTGCACGTCAAGGGGGATTCCTGAGCATCGCGACTCAGGAGCCTAATTGGTCACGTATCCCCTCACTCCTTAGTCTCGTCCTGGTTTCCAGTCGGGGCTAACGGTGGCTGAGGTATGCATGGGGTCGGGCCCTGCCAACATACAACACAAGCAAATAGGAGGGAAAATGCAAATTCTAGGGAATTCAGAAGCAAATATTACAAGCCATAGATTGTTTCACAAACACAAGTTTAAACGCCTCCACGAGGCATGGTGCATGTTGCAGGAATTAAGACAGGACAGAAGCCACGAAGGGATCACTTTCTAGTGGCGCCGCCGCCTGTGGTGGAGTCACGCTAGGCGGCTCCACCTCCTGAGGCCGCAGAGCTGGCAGCATCGCGCCCGAGCAAGGTGCTGAAGGCACGCAAGCTCCCCAGCAAAGCCTTAGCTCGGCCTTTCACGGCCTCAGCAGCAGTGGCGGCAAGGTCGCCGCTCACAGGTTCCAGCAGGTTGTCGAGATCGACGTTGGGGTCGCGAAGGTAGACGTGGCTAAGGACACGGGTCAGCGTTGCGGAAGACAGGGCACGCGCCTTCGCCTCGGCCGCAGGACCAAGGCCGTCCGTGACGTCTTCAAGCGCACGGACCAGGAAGAGAAGCAGCTCGGCGAGGCCGTCCTCTGCGCCAGCCAACGGCTTCTCTAAGCCGCCCTCATAAAGCGTCTTCAGCGTGGCGCGGGCTTTCTCCTCCAACTTGGCGAAGGCCACTCGATCCTCGGCCAGGACCTTTGCCTTGCCGTCTAGCTCGGCCCTCTCCACCTTCAGCGCCTACTCCAGCATATCTAGCCGGCCGCGACGGTCGTCAAGCTTGGTGTCCCGGTCCCTGACGGCAGCTTCCCGAGCCTTCATCTCCTCCTCCTTCTCCTGGAGGCTGCAGACCTCCTTCGCGAGCTCGTCACGCAGGCCTTGAAGCTCGTCCTCCAGCACCTTGCAGCGGCCCAAGGCATCCGCAGGATCACCCAAGGCAGCGTTGTGAGCGGCCTTGGCCTGGGAGGCGGCTTGCTTCTCCTCATCGGAGGCAGACACGGCCTGGCTCACTGCCGCTCGGATGGAGGCGGCGGCACGGGCCCAGCCAGAGGCTAGCTCCAAGCGCTCGGCCATCAGGCGGGGGTCGGCGCTCTGAAGATCCTCCCGCAATTAGCTCAGTTCGTTGGCAGCCCGGTCCAGGACGGCAGAGGATCGGAAGACACGAGAGCCGGTGGAATAGGCGGAGAGGACGGCGGCGTGATCACGGCTTGGGAGGAAGGAACCCCCTGGGCCTTGGCCACCCCGGTGATAGAATCAAGCGCAGGCACCTCCAGAGTCAGCGGGGCCACGGGGGCTGACTCCTCGCCGGAGCATCCCTGCTAGCCTCGCGAAGATGATCGGGCAGGGGAGGTGCGAGCCTCGTTGCCCCCATTCCCCGCAGATGAAGGTGCTGCCCCAGCAGATGAACTCGCCCCAAGCAGGGTCACCAAGGACCCTTTCAACCTTTTTGCTGCAGGCGCCGGCCTGGCCAAAAGGATGCAGACATCAAGCCTTGGCGACAGAAACAAAGCAAAACACGAATCAAGCACTTACTAGTCATCATTAAAGGACTCAAGCAGCCTCCGGCCAAACTTGAAGCCCGAGAGCCTACAGTTGGGGTCAGCCTTGGGAGGCCCAGAAGCAGAAGGCGCGTCAGGAGGGCCGGAACTAGCCTCAGACCGCCCCGGGACCAGAGCAGGCCCTGGGAGAACCAGCCACATCCTGTCCTTCCTCGGGACCAAGGGAGAGTCCTCCTCGCCTCGCCTGGCGCCGGCCTCGTCGTCGTCCGGCATGGAGCGGAGGGCGCGTGACCTGCACTGAGGGAAGGACTCCCCCGACTCCTTGCTGGTCACCTCAAAGTCAGGCTCTTCTTCCTCCTCCTCTTCTTCCTTCTCACCTCTGCTGGAGTCGTCGGAGGACACATTCACCATCGCCAACGCCGCCAGATCCACGGGAGCTTCTGCAGGCACCAGCCCCTCACCATTGAAGGTGGGCATGGCGCTCACCACCTGCACCCAGTCGTCGCGAAGGAACAGGGGGACAGGAGCGCCCATCGGGCTCGCCACATCTTCCCCAACCAAGGAGTGGAGAGTCGCGGCCAGATCTTCATCGGCCAGGGCCTTGGAGCTTAGGCGAAGGGCGGCATCTGCTTCCCCAAGCCTCCACAATGGGAGCGAGTGCTCCTGGAGTGGAGCCACCCGGTGCTCCACGAACTCCCTCAGGAGCGTAGCCCCGGTCAGCTTCGCCGCCCCCAAGTTGCCTGGCCTCAGGTCTGCGTTCATCCTCTTCAGCACCACCTTCGCGCGGGGGTTGACAAGCTCCGCGAGGGACCACGCATCAACGGCCTTGGGCGGCCCCATAGGCAGCACCAATCAAGGGTGGATACGCCCAACATCCACCATGATCCACTTCCCGGGCTTCGAGATGGCATTGGAGTTGGAGTATGCGATAAAGCTCGCATACGCGGTGATGTGGGCGCCAGAAACTCGGAGGGAGAATTAATGACGCAGCAAGGCCACTGAGGGCATTACCCCAACGTGAGCCTCGTAGTAGTAGGCGAAAATTGCCAGGAGAAGAACAGGGTTGGGGTGGAGGTGCAGAGCTTGCAAGTTGTACTGGCGAAGAACAGCGAGGAAGAACTCAGAAAAAGGAGGCACCAGACTGACGATGATGGCACTCACAAAGAGCGGGTAGAAGGTGCTCCCCTTGCCTTCAGGCTGGGCGGAGCCGGTCTTGAATACGTTCGCCCCCTCGTTGACCTGAGCCACCGTCATCAGGCGTGTGAGGGCGAGATTCTTCTCCGACACGTTCGGGGGATCCAGAGCCGGCGAGTACCAAGCCTCGGTCAGGGTGTTGCGAGGCGCCATGGCTTGCTGGATGGAAGGGATTGAGACAGATCTGGAGGATTTCGGGAGCAAGAAGGAGAAGAGTGAGAAAGGGGATCTGGAGCAAGGCGAACGAGAATGAAGCAAGTAAGTCTGGCCCGGGCACCTCTTTTTGTCAGATGGACGGTTGCCGAGGCGTTGTGTGGAAGCGGGGACGCCCACATCCAATCAATCGCCATGCGGCACCCAAGGTTGCAGGCTATCGGGGCCCGCGGTGCTTCGCACTTGCCCCTTCGCTTCCCTGCTAAGCCAAGTCCAGGCGCGCCTTGGGCCCGGGGGCTACTGTCGGTGTTCTAGGAACAAGGGTCCCCAGACTTGCCTGCCTGCGACCTGCGGCGTGGCTCAAGTGGGGGCCCAGTGCAGCCCAGCTTCATCAGCTCAAGCGCAAGAACCTCGTGAGGGGCCAAGCCTCGCGGGGCGGATGACAGGAAGCTTCCTCGGGAGTATCCTCATCAGGCGGGCTCGTGAGGAGGCAGAGAGATCAAGGCAGGACACCTCGCGAGGAGCCCGTGACACAAGCCATGACAATCGAGACCAGGCGGGCGCCAAGCGGGCGCCGGCCCGTGCAATGTCCTTGTTTCCCCTTCGGTGCAAGGGGGGCAAGCACATGCCGAGGCATCAGGCAAAGGTTACCATTTCGGTGCAACAAGACCAAAACCAGCAGAACGGCAGGATGGGAGTCATCGTGGAGCCCAGGACGGCGTCACCGCCAGAGTCTTTGGCAGTCGAAGACCAACTTTAGTCAGGATAAGTGTACTAGATGTTCCCCTTCAAAATGGCCAACTGTTGGCGCCCATCCCGCTCATTATTTTGGAAGAGGCCCATGGCCTCCCTCTATAAATAGGACTAGCCACCATAGTAGAAGGGGGATCAGATCCAGATTGCGCATAGACTAGAGAGAGAGGCAACTGAACTCACCCAAGCAGTTCATCGCACCAGCTCAAGAACAGCCCCTTGCGAGGTTGCTCTCCCTTTGTATTGTTCACCATCAACCCCTGAGGCAATCCACCACGCCACACACTGGAGTAGGGTATTACACCACAATGGTGGTCTGAACCAGTATAAACCTCGCGTCCCTTATGTGTTCTTCTTTCTAGCCTAGATTCCTTGCGAGGCTTTGAGACGTGAGTTGGTAGAGGAAAGATCTTCGTGCGCACCCCAGAGTTCGAACGTCAAGGGTCTGCCAGAACCCTAAATCTGACAAACGGGGATGCCACACGCACTACACTATGTTGCGGACTGCGCCGCCATCGTGGTGTAGCCTCCCAGCTGGAGCTGTCCTCTGATGATGGTGGAGTGGCTGAGCGACGACAACAGACTGGTGCCATTGGCGGTTGTGGGAGAAGCTGACGGGATAAGCTATAGGGAGGGAGGGGAAATACGATGCAGGACTCGCCGGCCGTGAGGGTTTATATAGCAGGCCGATAAGCATTGGGATTTTGGGGAATTTTGCCGAGTTGGCCGGGAAGCTTGCGCGAGAACCTATGAGGTTTTGCGGGAACGGGCTCACCGACGACTCATTGGTGGCACTTCGAGCCACCATTTGGCCAAAAGAACACCCTCGCGCGCTGCACAAGCTTGCGCTGTAAGCCATCTGTGGCAGCGGGGTGACAAGACGTGCGAGAGGAGGACGAAAGGCCACGTAAACATACGGTTAATACAAAAAAATATTTGCGGTTTAATTACCTATTGTACCCTCCTCCTGCTTTATAAGTATGATTTAACTAATAAAATAGGAATGTATGTCGCCATAGATTATATAGTTGGATTCGTATTTGAACATAGTTTCCAATTATATAATCTTTATAACATGCATTAACATTTTGTTGGTTAAATTTAAAGGGCAAAGTATGGCACAGAATATAAAGGGGACTATAGACCAAGACGGAGGTAATAGCATACGCCCGCTCTCTACGCAGCGACAGAATTGTCGGCCGACTTGTATGCGACCATTTCTTGCATGTTCAACTTCTTTATGTGTGTGGTTGCTTACGGTTGAGGCGGCCGCGGCGTGCTCTGCTCGCGTCCCACCACGCGCGCTCTGCTCCCGTGTCCCTCCAGGTGCTCTGTCCTCGCCCCTCCACGCGCGCTGCCAGTGTTTGGGGTCGGCGCACGATCACGCACGTTTGTGTGCATGAGGTTGCGCCGGGCGCTGTGGCACCCCGGCTCAAAGAAAACAGAACACCCTGTATTCCAGCCCAGAGATCGAGGAGAAGTATCTGGAATACGACACTACTTGACATTGAAAAAATCAGCTCTTATTACAAGAATGATAAATACACAGGTCTGATGTTACAAAGGTTCACATCAGCATGGCGACACTATGCCTGCGATACTACACTTTCTCTATGCTAGCTGCAGAACAACTCGTAGCAGCGGAAATCTTCTAGCAGTGGAACAACGACAAAGGTAGTGAACTCCACTTTGCAGGGACTCTGGGAGGGACACGATCTAGCTCGCACGAAGGGAAACCACGACAAGCAATCAAGCAATCACGGCATCACCGACAATCTGGCATGACATGCCAGGTCAGTACATTGAATGTACTTGCGAGCTCACAATAACCAAAAACATCATTGCAAGACAACAACATAGCATTAAGCAGGTTAATTAAATTAACAACTACCATGATGAAGGAATTAATAATCACAATATGAACTACTAGAATACTGATAAGCCATCACCTCAGATCTCAAGTACCACATGAACCATCTCACACTTGGCTAACCGGCCAAGCAATATACCATCTCGATCACCTCGTGACCAAAACAAAAACGGTGATCACTCACAGATCACAAACGGAACCACACCGGGTTCAACAGGTTACCTCGTAACCGAACGGTGATCACTCACAGATCACAAACGAAACATCCACATGATCACCTCGTGATCAACATATCCACATGGTCACCTCGTGACCACATCACAAACTGAATGATCATCCTCAAGATCATCTCAACATCATCATCAACATCTTGCCAAACTGTTACTGCTCACATATATCATATAAATTAGCTATAAGTCATTCTGTCACGTGACTGTTGATAGAATGGTGTGACCTAGTATGGACGCGGCTATCGATAGCTTAAACACACACTCTGCAGAGGTAGAGCATTGTACCCACACCACGGAACCCATGGCCTCGCGCGCACTCCCATTTGGGTGGACCAACGGCATTCCGACAAAACCAATCTACGGCCATGACACTCTCCCGGCCACTCCGACCAACACCCCCTTTGGGTTTAGTCCTGGGTGGCCCCGTGCCTACCAAAGGCACCAACGGCCACCGTTCTGGCAAAACAGCCACCGTCGTGCCAAACAAAAACGGTCCCAAATGGGGACAAAAGCGCACAAAATCCAACTACGGGCACACAAGGCTTATGTCCGCCTACCTGATCAGGGTAGCGCGTGCCCATAACCTTCCCTCATTGGAGGCACCGGCGAGAGGCACGATAGTAGCATCGCATTAGGGCCTTCCCATAAAGGCAAATGTGGTTGCACTGGAAAAGCCTGGTTTGGTGGCACCTGACCAACTTAATAACATAAATTATCCTCAAAAATATAACTATGATAACTGATACTCCAATGTCAACTATCAAACTATAATCCAAGTCCTAGCAATATCCATATCAAAATACTCCAAGGATAGCATAACATTTCTATCATGATGAATTTGAAAACAATAACTTTACTACTCCAATAACAAGAACAAAGCTATCCAGCTAAGATCCACATGTAAACATCATCTCCAAAAATAATACTCCAAGCAATAGAACATCAACTATCGTCATAAAGGAAATCATACTAAGCACTAATAATCCAAAGGCAACATGACATCCAAAGTAATACTCCAACATATAATAACACATACCATCATGAAAACAATCATAATACCAACCACTAATACTCCAATAGCAACATGATACTCATCAACTTCAAGCATAACTCCCAATAATCCAAACAATAGCATGGCCACAACAAGATCAAAATAATACTCCGAGGAAATGCCATGCACGAAGTCATGTAGCTATAGCAATATTTTAAACAAGTTCAAATAGATTAAACCATGTCACTGCATTACAGTGATGCAAATGGAGGGTGTGGCTTCCCTAGGGTGGAAGAAATCACCAGGAGAAAGTGCGAGAAACTCGCGGAACGAATCGCCGGAAATTATATTCTCTCGGAGGGGGCTGAATAAGGGCAAGGGCATAATGGTCATTTTCATAATGTCAAAACATGGTGAAAATGGTTCCATCAGAACAGGCTTGACGAAACAAAGAAGTTGGCTTTGGAATCACCTGATTTGGAGCTACGGGTGAAAAGTTATAAGGGTTTGACTTCCACGGACCTATCTGACAAAATTTATCCACAAATAAGTCCTTGACTAGAAAAACAGAAAATGTATTTGGTAGAATACGCTTTCACTTACTCCAGCTGGCAGGCGCGGGACCGGCGGGGTGTGTGGCTGACGTGTGGGTCCCACGGGCTATGGAGCCCGTCACTTATCCACGTGGGCTGGCCGGGTCAGAGGCTGAGGGGCTAACGCGCGGGCCCGTGGCCAGCTGGTAGGGAGGGGCGTCGTCTCCTTCCTCTCCCCGCCCGCGCCCACACCTGGCCGGGGCAGAGCCGACCCAACGAGGATTCCCGGCGACTCCAGCCACCGTAGGCAGCACCTAACCTATCCACGTGCTCAGGGCGACGAGGCCAACCCATCCCAGGGTAGCGCGGTCATCGGAGAGCTCGAGAATGGCGGCGGCAAGGGCTGTGGCGGGTGGTGGCTCGGCCGAAGTTGGGGTCGAGGCCATGGTTGACCCGCTGTCGAGCTGAGAGAAGGGATAGGTGCGCTGGGGTCTGGGTGGTCGAGTGGTGGTGGTAGAAGGAGGAGAAGAGCTCCGGCTTACCGGAATCGAAGTTGACAGAGACGGCGGCCATGGCGACCAAACACGGAGATGAGAGCTTCTGGAGCTTAGAGGAGAGGTCGAGGAGGCTTAGAGAGGAGGGGTGAGGCTGCGGGTGAGCTTAGAGGGCTCGGGGGAGGCCTTATATAGGTGCGGGGCGAGGAGGCTGAGCTGGCACCACCGCGGACGCGTGTCCGGCGCGGCGGACGCGTGCTCGCGTGCTCGAGCTCGGGGGAAGGTGACGGGGAGAAACAGGGAGGATCCCACGGGACAGAGGGAGCCCACAAAGCACTGGGAGGAAGAAGATGGCGATGAACAGAGCCAAATGGCCACTGTTCGCCCATGGTCACGCGGCGGCGAGCGGCGGCAAGGAAGTGGACGGAGGGGGAGATGGGTCCAGGGGAACGGCGACGACGAGAGCTTGCTACTCGACACGCTCACGAGCGCGAAGACGACGAGAGGGGGAGGGGCCCGAGCAAGAAGCCACCCAGCTCGGGTCCATGGCATGCCAGAGAGGCGGTCACCATGGGCACTGGTGCACACAGTGCCACAGGCGAGGCCAAACAATTTCTAGGCTTAGTCCTTCCTGGGTAGGTCTCAATTGCGGTGGTAACTTGGTTAAAACTACTATGGTTAAATGGTAAGTGACCTCTAAAGTTTACTGTAGTAAACTTTATCAACTAAGTGTGATCAACAGAGAGATGCTATATGTCAAGTGTTATGTCTGGGGTGTTTAGGCTAGGAAGGGCTACAGTCCTGGGGAGTTTGAGGAGAAATGGACCAAGAATGAATATAGTTGCTTCACAACTGCCTTTTGGGCCCAGAAATGAAGATCATGATGATGCTCTCACATAGAGTACCAACTTGGGCTAAGATTGGGCAAAGATTGATTATTTGGACATATGAAGATGCTGTAAAAAGCTCATGCCAAATGGAAAAGCCAAAATGGCACTTGCTTCACAAACATCATTTATGTCTAGAAACTTGGAATAATTTTGGTGATCAAATGGATCAACTAAATGATGCCAAATTGGGTGGAGAGAGGTTTTATGGGTATAAGAATGATCTGGTACTTTATCAGGATTTTTCAAGCAATATAAAATACACTTGCTTCACAACCTGAAAATATTGCGAGAATCAAAGATTTTCTCTTGTGCAGACATAGATGATTGGATGGGGCTGCAAATGGGTGAGGGGGTTAATATGAGCACATTAAGGAGTGTGCAAAAGTTCAACTCATTTGGATACTCCTAGCTAGTACTTCCTTCACAAAGCCTTTTGTCTGACAGAAACTTTGAAAATTCACTGAGGAAGATTGGCTAGGCAAATAAAGTTGAACTTGTGCATGAAGCAATTATTTGGACATATAAGCATGCCCAAAAAGGTTGGGAGCCACTAGGAAAAATATAAATGACACTTCCTTCACAAAGTGCCATTTAGGGTAGAAAGGAAGATTAATTATTGGGGAATTATTCTTGGACTAGGACAGAAAAGTTTGGGCATATTTGATCAATATATGACCCAAAGAAATTACGAGAATTATTTGGGGATTTTTGGATGGACAGAAATATAGGTTGCTTCACAACCTAGGGCAGATAGGGTTATTCCTTTAATGAAAAAGGAATATTCCCTGGAAAAGAATTTTAGGGTTTGGTCAAGGAGTGAAGTGACATGATCTTTGGCAAGGTTTTGAGAATGATGAGCCACTTGGGAGGGGGAATGAGGATGATTTCCCAGGTGGCAAGGCCACGGAACCACTCCAAAAAGAAAAACACAGCAAAAACCAAATAAATCAAAAGAAAAAGAAAAGGGCCAAAAATCAGGCTGTTACAAACATTCCCCCCTTAAAGAAATCACGTCCTCGAGATTTGGTGGATCAGGGAACAAGTATAACTTGAGGACAGTGTTTCCAACTCGGATATCCATTTCCTTTATTCATTGTTCCCCCGAGAATTTCAGATGATCTGATTATCTTTGCTCGGGGTGGTTTGCTTCACCTTTCCCCAAATCCTGACGGGTTTTGCTCACACACCAAATCCTTTTGCTGACATTGATTCTTTCATATCTGCAGTAATATCCAATGGATCTGAGCATAAATTTCCTTTTGTCATGAAAACCTTAATACTTCTGTCATGGGGTTGCTTCAAATAAATGCAGGCCTTCTGGTTTCAATAAAGGCTGAGAATTAATCATGGCCATCTCCTGACGAGATCTGACTTCTCATAAGTGGTACTGATTTATTTTGATTTATTCTTTGGCTCGAGAATGAGACATGTACCAAAGATTTGACTGCCTTCTGTCGGGAGCGATATAACGGAATATGGATTTATAGCTCTGTCATACCTCAAATATTTACATCTTGAGACTGGCCCGACAGGGGGCTGACGAACAAATGCTTCTCCTAACAGATTGACCATGAACTTTATTCCGCCGGAGAGTATACCAGGTCTGAGCTGATTGTTCGGCTTTTGATTCTTCTCATATGGTCGATATACCCATCTGTGGTAATAGGCTGTGATGTGCTTTAAACTGCCGCTGAGGTCAGACTGCTAAGCTTGCAAAGAATTCTTGGATCTGATGAACAGACTTGGATATTCCACACTACCCATTTTAAGACAGTCAGCGGGATATAAAAATCCTTGTAACTAGAGTAGGCCACTAAGAGTATGCCTCTGAGGATCCATATGGAATTATGGCCTCCAACTGACTTGGGTATCCGGACCCTGATGGTCATGCAAAAAATCATCATACTTTGCTCTCAGTCTCACCATTTAACGGTCATGATTTTCTTTGTTAGGATACCTTACAAAAATAACTTGGCCACACCTATCCTTCATTCTTCGTATGACCATGGACGTGATTAGTGCAATACTTTTGACATTATTCCTTGTGCCTGTTTTCTGACCTGGGTTCGCACACATATCACATATACCTGGGGTTTGTAGCTATACGGAGCTCATTGCTGAGGCCAATCATACAAGAAGGTGACAAGGTTTTAAGACATCTCCTTTTTAGTTGCAGGAATAATGACCTTGATAACCATTGTCAAGACTGTTGATTCTGCGATGTCATCCTCAGATCTTGTCGATCCTTGTAATTCATGAGATGTATCTCATCTTATTTTCCCTTGCCTGACTAGGGAGGCTGTTGAATCCTTACTTTTCTTAGGTATATCTGATGGATCACTGTCGCATCTCGTATGAGTGACTGATATGACTGGGGATGCATGCTCACCATATATAAGAAGGATATGCCACCGATCACTCGATCCTTGCGGTAGGCATATGTTTTGGCTGAATTGTACCTCTGACAAAATTATTGCAAGTCTGGTTCTTGAGCGGTACTGCCATACATTTCCAACTCTTCATATAATCTCTGAGGATGGTGCAATATTGTGGTACTGACATGGACTGGATGGCTTACGAGAGAAGCCATCCAAATAGCTTGCGGAGGAAGACTTGTTAACTTCTGCTCAAATCTTTTGTCTGGTTATCGTGCAAAAGAAGGCTTTATAGCTTACACACAAAGCTTGTCCTGAGTATTGTGCTGGAGAAGCCTGAGTTTTGTACTTGAGAAACTTCTCCTTGGTTTTGCTTGTTGAGAAATTTTCATTTCCGTCTGTCAGAAGCTTTTACTGAGGTGTCTTGCTGTGAAAGACTGGGTATCATGGGCCGGAAATTGTTCACATATCATGCTGAGGAAAATTGAGGAGCCTTGCATCATATATTTCTTCCGATAGTGTGTGGAAGAATACTAGGTTTCTTACATCCAAAACTTCATTTTGATATGCAGACTGAAATCCATACACACGCCCATAATATTCTGAGGCTACTTACTTGCATGAGAAAAATGGTTGACTGTCTTCCTTGAGCATATCACATTCTGAATTTATTTTGGATGATAACATATTTCAAGCATCATGCATTGCTAAGCCAAAATTTTTGTATATGACCCATACCTCTGTCTGAAAATATACCTGACTTGTCTTGCTGTTGACTTGATCATTACTGCAGTGAGGATTTTGTACTGATGTAGACTTTACGCTGATAATCAATCTGAGAAGCCATTGGTATTCTGAGCAGATATTAATGCCATAATGCAGTTGACTGTGTAGACAATAATGCCTAGCTGAGATTCTTCCAAATATTTTAAATCCTTATTGCTTCTTTGAGTCCGGTGTTAGTTGATGTGCAACTCTTTATAGGGGAAAAATAATGTAACACCAGGGCCCAAAAAGAAAGAAGCAAAGGAAAACTCAACTAAATAACAGCACACAACAACAATCAATTCACACAATCAACGTCACATATTACTGCTAGTCACACAATATGCATGCCTACGTAAGCACACAGATCTCACGGGATCTTCGGTACTACGATCTAGCATGTTGTGACGATATGCACGAGGACAAATAAATGTGTGGAAGAATTGGTGTAAACATCACTACACCAAGTGCTAGCTTAGCCAGGTAGCAATCTTGACTAGCTTGGAGGCAAGGACGCACTTGGTAATCATGTAGTGGGACACGAAGGTCACAACCACATTATTATCAAGCGGACGGAAAAAGATCCGTACTCGTCCAAGAAATAGGATAGCGGGGAAAAACTAAGGCTGTTGACATTGCCCTTTCTTGATAACTAAGATCATTAAGGGTTGCCAACACGACAAACTAAAAGAACGATCTGGGATAGAAGCATGTCCATCACCGAAATGATAGACGGGACTGAAAGAAAGGCATTGGCGCGATACCTGAGCACCATTTTTGCAAACAGTGTCGGGATCACTTGGCATCACTCTGCTGGGACAGAAATGACACCAAACACCGAAGAACGAGCAAGAAAAGAAAACTGGAGAAATGCAAGGGCTGAGCTGTAGTGGATCCAAACCGATGGCAGCTACGCTCATCAGATAAACCGTTAGCAACAAATAATAAGGCTATATGCATGCTATGCAACAAACAAATGCAGCAACCAAATGCAATAAACAAGCCGGACTTTAAACTACCGGTTTCTATCACTCGCGCTGACTAGGGCGTCCTACAGCCACACCTGCTCTGATACCAAGCATGTGGCACCCCCGGCTCAGAGAAACCAAAATGCCCCGTATTCCAACCCAGAGATTGAGGAGAAGTCTCTGGAATACGGCACTGCTTGACATTGAACAAATCAGTTCTTATTACAAGAATGATAAATACACAGGTTCGATGTTACAAAGGTTCACATCAGCATGGCGACACTACGCCTACGATACTACACTTGCTCTATGCTAGCAGCAGAACAACTCGTAGCAGCGGAAATCTTCTAGCAGCAACGACGAAGGTAGTGAACTCCACTCCGTAGGGACTCTGGCTGGGACACGATCTAGCTCGCACGAAGGGAAACCATGACAATCAATCAAGCAATCACGGCATCACCTGCAATCTGGCATGACACGTCAGGTCAGTACATTGAATGTACTTGCAAGCTCACAACAACCAAAAACATCAATGCAAGAAAACAACATAACATTAAGCAGGTTAATTAATTTAAAAACTACCATGATGAAGCAACTAATAATCACAATATGAACTACTAGAATACTGATAAGCCATCACCTCAGATCTCAAGTACCACATGAACCATATCACACTTGGCTAACCGGCCAAGCAATATACCATCTCGCTCACCTCGTGACCAAAACAAAAACGGTGATCACTCACGGATCACAAACGGAACCACACCGGGTTCAACGGGTTACCTCGTAACCGAACGGTGATCACTCATGGATCACAAATGAAACATCCACAGGATCACCTTGTGATCAACATATCCACATGGTCACCTCGTGACCACATCACAAACTAAATGATCATCCTCAAGATCATCTCAACATCATCATCAACATCTTGCCAAACTATTACTTCTCACATATATCATATAAATCAGCTATAACTCATTCTGTCACATGAGTGTTGATCGAATGGTGTGACCTAGTATGGACGTGGCTATCGATAGCTTAAACACACACTCTGCAGAGGTAGCGCACTGTACCCACACCACGGAACACATGGCCTCGCACTCCCATTCGGGTGGACCAACGGCATTCCGACAAAACCAATCTACTGCCAGGACACTCTCCCGGCCACTCCGACCAACACCCCCTTTGGGTTTAGTCCTGGGTGGCCTCGTGCCTACCAAAGGTACCAACGGCCACCGTTGTGGCAAAACGGCCACCATCATGGCAAACAAAAACAGTCCCAAACTGGGACAAAAGCGCGCAAAATCCCACTACGGGCACACAAGGCTTATGTCCGCCTACCTGATCAGGGTAGCGCGTGCCCATAACCTTCCCTCGTTGGAGGCACCGGCGAGAGGCACGATAGTAGCATCGCATTAGGGCCTTCCCATAAAGGAAAATGTGGTTGCACTGGAAAAGCCCGATTCGTTGGCACCTGACCAACTCAATGACGTAATTTATCCTCAAAAATATAACTGTGATAACTCATACTCCGCTATCAACTATCAAACTATAATCTAAGTCCTAGCAATATCCAACAAATAATCTAAACATAATATCATCATATCAAAATACTCCAAGGATAGCATAACATTTCTATCATGATGAATCTGAAAACAATAACTCTACTACTCCAATAACAAGAACAAAGCTATCCAGCTAAGATCCACATGTAAACATCATCTCCAAAAATTATACTCCAAGCAATAGAACATCAACTATCATCATAAAGAAAATCATACTAACCACTAATAATCCAAAGGCAGCATGACATCCAAAGTAATACTCCAACATATAATAACAGATACCATCATGAAAACAATCATAATATCAACCAATAATACTCCAATAGCAACATGATACTCATCAACTTCAAGCATAACTCCTAGTAATCCAAACAATAGCATGGCAACAACAAGATCAAAATATTACTCTGAGAAAATGCCATGCACGAAGTCATGTAGCTATAGCAATATTTTAAACAAGTTCAAATAGATTAAACCATGTCACTGCATTACGGTGATGCAAATGGAGGGTGTGACTTGCCTGGGGTGGAAGAAATCACCGGGAGAAAGTGCGAGAAACTCGCCGAATGAATCGCCGGAAATCTTATTCTCTCGGAGGGGGCTGAATAAGGGCAAGGGCATAATGGTCATTTTCAGAATGTCAAAACATGGTGAAAATGGTTCCATCAGAACAGGCTTTACGAAACGAAGAAGTGGGCTTTGGAATCACCTGATTTGGAGCTACGGGTGAAATGTGATAAGGGTTTGACTGCCAGGGACCTATCTGTAAACATTTATCCACAAATAAGTCCTTGACTGGAAAAACAGAAAATGTATTTAGCAGAATACGCTTTCACTTACACCAGTTGGCAGGCGCGGGACCGGCGGGGTATGTGGCTGATGTGCGGGTCCCACAGGCTATGGGGCCCATCACTTATCCACGTGGACTGGCGGGGTGAGAGGCTGAGGGGCCGACGCACGGTCCCACGGCAAGCTAGTAGGGAGGGGCGCCATCTCCTTCCTCTCCTCGCCTGCGCCCGCACCTGGCCAGGGCAGAGCCGGCCCGACGAGGATGCCGGCGACTCCAGCTACCGTAGGCGGCGCCCGACTGTAACGCCCACGATGCGGCTATATCTCCCACGTGTCGAAGCATGACTTAGAGGCATAACCGCATGGTGGTTTTGTCGCAAAAAGGGTCAACTTCACACATCCCATGTAATGAACAAGAATGGGATAAAGAGAGTTGGCTTACAATCGCCACTTCACACAATACATGAATAAGTTCATACATCATCCAAAATACACTCATAGACCAGCTACGGTCAAATCCAAATAAAAGAAGACAACCCCAAATGCTAGATCCCCGATTGTCCCGACTGGGCTCCGCTACTGATCATCTGGAAACGATACATAGTAACGACCAAGGGCCTCATCAAACTCCCACTTCAGCTCAGTTGCGCCATCTGCGCTGGTATCCTCAGCACCTGCATCTGTTTTGGTAGAATATGTGAGCCACGGGGACTCGCCAATCTCACACCCGCGAGATCAAGACTATTTAAACTCATAGGTAGGAAAAGGGGTAATATGGTGGAGCTGCAGCAAGCACTAAGCATATATGGTGGCTAACATACGCAACTGAGAGCGAGAAGAGGAGCAACGCATCGGTCGAGAAGCTAGAAGCGATCAAGAAGTGATCCTGAAACTACTTACGTCAAGCATAACTCAAACCATGTTCACTTCCCGGACTCCGCCGAGAAGAGACCATCACGGCTACACACACGGTTGATGCATTTTAATGAAGTCAAGTGTCAAGTTATCTACAACCGGACATTAACAAATTCCCATCTGCCTCATAACCGCGGGCACGGCTTTTGAAAGATAAAATACCCTGCAGGGGTGTCCCAACTTAGCCCATCATAAGCTCTCACGGTCAACGAAGGATCAACCTTCTCCCGGGAAGACCCGATCAGTCTCAGAATCCCGGTTCGCAAGACATTTCGACAATGGTAAAACAAGACCAGCAAAGCCGCCCGAAGTGCTGACAAATCCCGATAGGAGCTGCACGTATCTCGTTCTCAGGGCACACCGGATGAGCCAGACGTCGGGTTGGCATAAACCCTGGTTGCCTAGGGGCCGCCGGACATCGCTCAGGTTGGACCAACACTCGAATAAGCACTGGCCCGGGGGGTGTAAATAAAGATGACCCTCAGGCTCGCGAAAACCCAAGGGCAAAAGGCTTAGGTGGCAAATGGTAAAACCAAGTTTGGGCCTTGCTGGAGGAGTTTTATTCAAAGCGAACTGTCAAGGGGGTCCCATAAATCACCCAACCGCGTAAGGAACGCAAAATCAAGGAACATAACACCGGTATGACGGAAACTAGGGCGGCAAGAGTGGAACAAGACACCAGGCATAAGGCCGAGCCTTCCACCCTTTACCAAGTATATAAGGTGCATTAATTAAACAGGAGATATTGTGATATCCCAAAGTATCCATGTTCCAACAAGGAACAAACTTCATCTTCACCTGCAACTAGCAACACTATAAGAGGGGCTGAGCAAAAAGCGGTGACATAGCCAAACAACGGTTTGCTAGGACAGGATGGTTAGAGGTTTGACATGGCAATAGGGAGGCATGATAAACATGGCAGATAGAGCTAACATAACGATAGAGCGAGCAACTAGCAAAGCAAAGATAGAAGTGATATCGAAGGTATGGTCATCTTGCTTGCAAAGTTCTCAGAGTTGTCGAAGGCTTGATCCTCGTAAGCGTTCTCAACAGGTTCCTCGTTCACGTACTCGTCTCCCGGCTCTACCCAAAGCAAGAACACAAGCAATGGAACCACAATCAAGCATGGAGCAATGCACAAGCAACATGATGCAATACATGACATGATATGCGAGATGTGATATGCAATGCATATGCGTGCTCCGAAAGGAAAATGATGAACAAGGCATCAACTTGGCAAACCAAGTATGCCGTTGGAAAGATGAGATGATTTCGGGCGAAATCGATATAAAGATCACCGGAATCGGATGCACAGTTTGCAAATGGCATGCAAAACAAGAATGACACAAATTTGCGATTAACAGCATGATGCTACATTGCAAGCAACAAGAAACTATGCTACAGCACCCCACATAAAAACAAAGAATATGGAAATGATCTATAGTAAATGATTAACAAAAGAGGAACACTGAGCTATGGCTAAATCACACCATAACAGGTTCAAAGAAGCATGGGAAAAGTGCAAAAAATATCAGGTTGAACATGGCATAAACAGCATCAGGAAGCAATGTTCAGAGCAAGTTATCAACATGTTAAAGAACTTATAATAGTAAAATAAGGTATGGAATGATTCTACTCAAAGCATAGAACAAACATCCCTTACTGACCATGATCCAAAAAGGATCAGAAGAAATGATGGCACCCATGTAAACATAGCAAGTTGCGTTAATAGATTCAGCAAACTGGGCATGGCATTGACAGAATTATGAAGGCATCTTCGCGAGCTCGATGCACTCATTACAGATCATATCATGATAGACTAAGCATACATCTATCAAGAATACATGGCATAGAAGCTATACATGGCAAGAACAACATCATAGCATACACGGATCAACTACAACAACCTTGGCAAAATTGAATAACATGTAAACAATCTGCCAGGAAACATTTTGTAGCAAAAGTAGAGCACAAAAATGACATGCTAGACTACTCCATAATTTCAAATAGGAGCATGAATGGATAGAGAATAACCATATGTTCAAAACATCCTTACTGAATTATCTCAAAATATGCATGGATCTCTCTGTAGCATCAAGTTTACATGGCATAAAAATAACAGCAGAACAGGGACTAAAATCAGCAACATCACGAGGCCTAGTTTGCATGCTTGTGCTAGTCACCACATTGATCACAAAAAATACATGGCATACACCCCTGTAAAGCTGGCATGGCATAGTTCAAAACATATGCAGGGCTCAAGTTCATAAGATGCACACATCAATCATGGCAAAAATGACAAAAGTGCATGTTCTGTTAAGAAACAGAAACTAACATTATATAGCCCTCTTCCAACAGCATTTCGGGCATCCAAATGAGCTCAAATGAAAATGACGCAATGATATGAAATGATGTACTCTTCGAGGCGAACAAATCGGTTTGCTACACGCCCGAAACGGAGCCACGGGCGCAAAGATGTGGAGCACCGAACATGCAACAAAATTACTGGCAGAAAAGGACTTAGACGAATTTTCGGGGGGGAAGAAAGTCAACCAGGGTCCAGATCTGGATCCAGGGCGCGCGGATCGAGGACGTCGCCGGAGTTGACGGAGAGGAGTTCGGGGAGGGCGGCCGGAGGAGGAGCTCGGGCCGGCCAGAGCAGTTGGAGGCGGGGCCGGGAGGCGGCGCGGGCG